>NW_028270141.1:133978310-134129538 GCF_037043375.1 Chiloscyllium plagiosum
TAGGTTTCCTTCAGTTAAGATCATTAATAAACCAGTGGAATTTGAAGTATCTTTTTTGGTCGCTTCTGATTACTTAAACTGAATTTAGTTAAACTAATGATTTCATATTTGCTAGCACAGTGCCATGGTCAGGAGGTTGCCATATTTTAATCAATATTTAGATATGTAATGACTAAATTTGGAGCAATGGAAATAGAATCAAGTGAGAGCCATTTTGCGGAGCTAATCATGAAGAAAGAAGTGAAAGAGAACGAAAGAATAATATATATAGTATGGCAGTAGTTGCTTTCAGTTGAATAATTTCAGTACTATGAACACAGGGAAAGGCATATACAGTATAAGTAAACAAAAGCAACCCCTTGTTAGAGGGAACACTATTTATGCAGCTGTATATTTATTTGACTTTAGTGAATAAGGAAATTAGTTTCTAGGAAACCAGTCAAACACTTTATTTTCTCTGGCAAGATTACCTTCTAAATTCTTCCATTATAGAGTGATGAAGGCTTCTTACACTTTCATGCCCAGCATTCGCCTTTGCAACAGCTTTACTCAGGTACAAGAACTCACGTGTAGGATATAAATGCAACATGTCTGTTGCATAAAGTATTCTCAATTGACTCACTACTTTTTATTCGTTCATTGGGTACAGGCAAGAGTGGTTAGGCCATCATTTCTTGGCCATTTCTAAATCTGCAGTGCAACATTTGATCTGCTGCAATCCATGACGGTTGAATATATTAAAAAATAATACACTGTCTCAGATCTTTTCCAATTCTTTTACTGTAAATTTTTAGTCCACAAATAATCCACTGTCTTTCAACAACACAACCTCAAACTCACATTTGAGCAGTACCACATGAGACCTGTCTGAGGTAGTAAAATAATAACTTTGTTAGAAATCAGATCACAGATAAAATGGCAACAAGTCTCCATATTGAATTGGAAGGAAATCCCAAGTAAATAAAGGGACAATATGCACATATAGTTGAACAGGAAATGTAGATGGGGTTTACACAGGAAGTTAAAAGGGACAATTCGCTGTATTTGAGTGGGAGTTACAGTACGAGTGCTTTGCAGAAAATCTAAGTAACATCACTCCTCAGAAAATATGAATCCATTTTCCAGGTTGACTGTAGCTGCCTCGTCAGTGGTAAGTTTTTGTACAGTATTTCCACTTGGTTTAGACCACAACCTAGCTTTTACACAGATCGGTATTTCTGAGTTACTTGCTAGGTTAGTTACTGTAAAATTTACATCCCACATCTGTGTTTGTAATTGACTGAACTTACCACATTCAGAGTTCCTTAACACTGTACAATCGTGATCAATAATGTACTGGAAGTCAATGTAATGTCGTCAGTGTAACCTCATGGAAAAATTGTTTTTCAGCATAAGCCTTTTAAACCTTTCCAATTATGATTATCATATTGTCTGGAATTTTAAATTATTGTAGGCTCCTTATTTGATGTTTTAATTTCTACTAAACATGGTTTATAAGGCAACCACTATGCACCAGTAATGGAGGCAGTGAACATCTAAGATTGAATGTGACAAATCACTTGAGCCAGGTGGTGTTTTAGATGGTGTTGAGGTGCTCGAGTGTTGTTAGAGCTGCACTTATCCAGGTAAGTGGAGCATATTTCGTCACACTACTGACTTGTGACTTATAGATGATCATCAGGCAGGGAGTCAGGTAAGTTAAAGACATCAGAATTCCTAGCCTCTGACCTGTTCTTGTAACCACAATATTTAAGTGGCTGGTTGAGTTCAGTTTCTGCTTGACTTCCCAAAACATTTTTATTTGATTATGAAGCAGGATTTACATGTATTTAGGAAGGTAAGGACTGATCTAGCAATAGTCAACACAGCTTTGGGCTTGTGGAATCACGTCTCACTAATATGATTGAGTTTTTTGAAGCTGTGAAAAAGAAGATTGATGAAGGCAGAGCAGTAAATGTTGTCTGTACGGATTTGAGCAAGGCATTTGACATGGTTCCTGCGGTAGACCAGTTAGCAAGGTTAGACCGTAGGGAATCCAGGGGAAGCTAGCCAGTTGGATACAAGACTGATTTGAAGGAAGAGCTGGGTTGTTTTTCATGACTAGTGACGTGCCACAAGGGTCAGTATTGGGTTCACAGCTTTTTGTCATTTATATAAATGATTTGGATGTGAATACAGGAGGTATGGTGATTACGTTAGCAGATGACGCCAAAATTGGAGGTGAAGTGAACAGCCAAGAAGGTTGTCTCAGAGCACAATGGTACCTTGATCAAATGGACCAATGGGCTGAGATGTTGCTGATGAAGTTTAATTTAGATAAATATGAGGTGTTGCATTTTGGTAAGGCAAACCAAGGCAGGACTGATACAGTTAATAGTAGGACCCTGGGGAATATTGCCAAACAAAGGCATCTGGGGGTGCAGGTGCATAGTTCCTTGAAAGTGAATTCGCAGGTAGACAGGGTGGTGGTGAAGGTATTTGGCTCACATGTCTCCATTGATCATTGCACTGAGTATAGGAGTCGGGATGTCATGTTGGGGCTGTACAGGTCATTGGTGAGGCTGCTTTTACAATACTGTGTTCAGTTCTGGTCTTCCTGCTATAGGAAAGATGTTGTTCAGCTTGAGAGGATTCAGAAAAGATTCACAAGGATATTTCCATGATTTAAAGGCTTGAGCTATAAGGAGAGTCTGAATAAGCTAGGGCTTTTTTTTTTCCCTCCCAGTCAGAGACTGAGGGGTGACCTTATTGAGGTTTATAAAATCATGAACATGGATAGGGTGAATAGTCTTTACCAAGGTTGCAGAATCCAAAACTAGAGGGCATAGATTTAAGGGGAAAGACTTAAAAGGGACAACATTTTCACACGAGGATGGTGTGGAATGGAACGTTGCCAAAAGAGGTAGTGGAGGCAAATACAATTCTAACATTTAAAAGGCATCAGGACAGGTACATGAATAGGAAGGGTTAGAATGGGCCAAATGCTGGAAATGGGATCACACCAGTTTAGGATAGCTGGTTGGCATGAATGTGTTATTCCAAAGGATCTTTCTGTGCTTTATAACTCTGATTCTACTGCAAAATCTGAAATATCAAAGTAGAAATAATTAACATGACCCATTCTGTATGTTCTTCTTAATACAACTCTTAATATTTACAAAGTACATCATGTTAGGTATACAGCCCGAGGCAAAGACATTTTGAGTTGGGAATTATAGAAAGTGCAATGATATAATTTATTTTTTCAATATTAATATTTTGCTCTGAGGTCCCTTGATACATTTTCAATGCTGTTGATTCATGATGTAAGGCACTTAGATCAAGTGATTTTATTGTTTCCAGGCCTTTAGTGCACTATGGGAAAAAGGCTGAGGCACATCCTTACTCCACTGCAGCGACTGCCCTTTAGCACATAGTCGTGGACCTTGGAATTTGACAGTTTGCAACACTTGTTCGAGGACAGCTATCGGTTAAGGACAGTTTGTGGAACTGGAAGTAATATTTTTAGAGATTATAATTCAAAATTTCAGTGTTCTGAAAATGATATAAAATGGATTACAGCCTGATATTTATACTGATCCAATATTTGTATTAGTCATGTCACCATTAACTGTGGCTATCAGCTGAAGTATAATTAATATAATTTGTGATCACCAGAAAGTGCAAAACTATGTATGTGAACAAATAGATTGGTCAGACTTGACTTTTGATTTTAAAAATATGTCCAGCAGTCTTACAGTATGTTCTGTAAAACTTGGCACAAAAGGACAACCCTGATCAGAACACCATCCAGGATCTAATCTCACTGCAACCTAGTGTGCCAGATTCTGCTCATGTGGACAAGAAAAGAGTGAATATTAGTTTGAGAGAAATTTGATGGGATTAGGACACTTCTGGCAGTGTGTTTTGTGAAGACACTGATTGTGTTTATGGGATACATTTACCCTTGGAGTATGAGAACTAGCCGTATAATTGAGGGCAAACGGGTACTGCATCATTGACTGTCATTCCAAATGTTTCTGTAAAATATCACTTGCTGTGTCTGTAGACCTCTTGTTCTTTCTATTGATGTTTGATATTAACCTTTATTAACTAATGATTACCACATTCATTGATATTGCGGTTGGAGCTGCACCGTACTTTATTTTAACCTGTTGCTTTCTCTGCAGACTGTTCTATTTATTATTGGACAAGTAACAAAATATTTATCCAGTTTAAAATTGAAACCCTTCATGGCCCAAGTTAGATTCCTGAAATAAAGGAAACAACACCCATTCCTATCAAGGGTTGGGCAGTATTAGTTTACAGAGTCATTATTAGTGTATTAGATTAGATTATTATTGTATCCCCAATCAAGTTATTTATCTTAATGAGAAGTTATTTCTCAAGATGGGCCCCATTTATATTGTGACTTCAGAAGACCTGGTATTGCTAATAATCTCTAAATATCAAGAAGGCCCAAGAAAATCTGTAATGTAAAGCATGGCCAGACAGAGAATTTGAGGAGAATTTCAGTAGTAACTTGCAAAACGAAGTTGGAGAAATGCTTAAAGCAAAGACTGGCAATCAAGAACATTGAAGTACTATAGATTTTATTTTATACTGTCTGTCCTTATAAAAGACAAGACATAACAGTAGTAAATGAGAAAAAGAAATTGTTAACCCCAAATGCTCAAGCACAACATCAACATGGTGATTATATGTTTGCAACTTTTTAAGATGCATGTTCATTTTTCCTGATAGAATTTTTTTGGACGAATTGCATCTTCTATTAGCTAGACAATAGTTATGTCACCATGGGAATCGGAGACAATTCCAATTGTACCTCACCCATTTTTTCTATTCCTCAGTCTGAGCCAGCATTCTTGTTTCCCAAAGTTTGGGAATGTGTTCCATCTTATAACTCTTTTCTACTTTTCCTGTGACTCCTTGTTTACAATTTTCTGATCTAATTCTGCTAGTCACTACTTTGTTTGCTTAGAAGGTCCACATCCATCTTTTTCCTGGTTCCACTAATAGCTGTGAACACAAAGACATTATAGCATGAATGATCTAATGGCATTAGTACCCTTTGGTGAGATTCACATATTCAGAAGCAGGAAATTTGGTGTTTGCCTGACAGCCTAAGATTCAGTGTAAAGCTGCACTATCTAATATTCTGCTTGAGCTGTGCATGCCTACTTATTGCCATCATTCGTAGTACTATACCTTCACAGCAATTTCCAAAACTCTGATTTTTTTTTTACCAGCTTGAACAACAAAGGCTGCAAACATAAATTCCTCTTCAAGGCACACAACATTCTGACTTGAAAAATATAATTGCAACTCCAGTGTACATGCATAACAATCTGAGAGTGCACTCACACCACATGGACTACAGGCCTCAAGAAGACACCACATCAATACCTTCTGAAGCAGGGGTGAGCAATAAATGTTGGCCTTGTCTGTAATTCTCACATCCTGTGAAGGGATATCTTTTGAAGAAAACCTTAGCTAATATGCATGCTACTCAGTATCTTTAAGGAGGTACAAGCCATCTTAACATAGCCTGAGAACTATTATTACTTATGGCTATAAACTGTTTCCCAGTTTAAAAGGACATGGACTGTAATTACTCTGACTCCATTTTGTAGGCCATTAAACAAACATTTAAGAGTATAATACAGCATGAACGTTTGCACAATGCATTGGTGTGAAATATCATATAAATGTGTACGTTAATACTTGATATATGACTGTTTTGACTGCCGCAGAGTATAACCCACTATCAGATAAATTCATTCAGCACCTTGTGGCTTTTGTGCTCCGCAGGAACATTGGCATGCTTACATACTTCCTACACACCAATTGCTATCTTGTCTTATTATTCCACTGATGAGCTCTGGGCTGGGTTCTTTTGAGTTGTTTTCTGCATTTCACAAGTGAATTCTGATGTATGGAAACCTTTTGCTGGTGCTTTGGACTGTGGGCAGAAGCTGGTAAAACCATGGTTACTAATGATCATAGAGAAACTGGTTAAAAATAATCTCTTTTTAAGAGTTCAGGATAGTAAGTGGATTTTTAAAGAAGGTAAGCTTTAGAAAGTCTGTTTTCCAATATCACCTTATTGTGTAGCATGGATTTTAATCAAAGCCAACCAAGCTCTTGCCTTCCGGCAAGCTACTGTTGCCTTAATGTTGAAGATTGCTTTGAAAGTGCCCCAGTCAGAATACTTAATGCACTAAGCATAACCAGAGATAAGAAGGAACTTTGAGAAGGTCAGCAAGCAGTACAGTTCCAATCAATACACACACCTTTAAATTCTCCCTCTTTGCTGTTTTTTTAATATCCTGTCCAGTCTTCTGACCTGCTGTGCATCTTTGTGCAATCATATATTTTAAATCTGGTACTATCTTTAATTTATTTAGTTAACTATTGATTATTATAATTTTGTTATTTTTCCTTCTCATTATAACATTTCTGCTTATTCTGAACTATCTCCTTAAAATTTGGGGAAAAACATAAGAAAAGTCATAGTGGGTGTGGTGATTTGAAAATAAGGAGAATCCATTTAAAATGGAGATGATATCTCTAAGGGTTTAGAGTCTTTGGAATTCCCTTTCTCAGAAGGCAATGGATGGAAAATCTTTAAATATTTTAAGACAGAGATAGATAGATTCTTGATTAACAAATGAATGAAAAATTTATTGGAATGCAGGAATGTAGATTTGAGGTTAAATGCTGATAAGCATATTAAATGGCAGAGGAAGATGGAAGGGGCTGAATGGCCTACTTTTGAACCTTACTGATATGAAAGCAAATCTGTCTGCGCACATATCTACATGGCATTGACTTCAGAAAGTTGGCTCTAGTTCAACAGGAAGCCAGTTTCTAGAACTGTATCTACAGGTGTTACATCTGCAGATGTCACATTACTGACTGATATCAAAATAATTGTCCAATTCAATCTGACTGCCTCTTGCTTTTTCCCGGCAACTGCAACTTCATTTTGTTATACATTGCATACTCTAGAACTTATTGCTCAATCTCTTTCCCTTCTTCTAAGATGCACTTAAAATCTACCCATTTAACCTTTTAATCATGTCTTGTAGTGTTGCCTTCTGTGGCTCAGTGCTACTTGTGTCTTGGCTCTCTGAAGCAGCTCACACTGATTTCCCTTTTTCTATTGAAGATACTATATTATGGACTCTGTAGTATACTCTAATTGCCTCATAGCATTATGGTCTAGATGAGCCAAACTTCCCTCCAGCTTAGCGTTGGCAAGTTGAAGGCCTTCTTCTTCAGCTTTCCCTAACCTTTGCTATTAACTGTATCAGCCAGCTCAGGCTAAAAGTAAAAGTGTCAAGCCAAAGTATACAAATTCATATTCAAGTATGCTTTCACTTCAGAGGTTTTGGCCACCAAAGTTTCGTTCTTCTGTTCTGCTTTTGCTCCTAACTCATACACACCGTTCATTATTGTCATACATCTAAACATGCCTATATCATATTACGGTTACTGTCTTTATTATCCAAGGCACTGGCCTCCTGTACATTGAATATCCACAAATTAAACACAGTCAGACACCACTCACTATATCCTTCCCCCATTATAAAAGGTCTCTGATTATGATGGTCCATAAGATGGAAATGTAGGTATAAAAATAATTAAATTGATAAGAAAAGATTTGTTTACACAGAGGGGGGTAAGAACTAGCTCTGATCTAATACTTCAGAAAGAAATTTATTTGTTGCCTAAGAGAAGTATGGGAAACAAATGTGAGAATGG
Source organism: Chiloscyllium plagiosum (assembly GCF_037043375.1). Taxonomy (NCBI): domain Eukaryota; kingdom Metazoa; phylum Chordata; class Chondrichthyes; order Orectolobiformes; family Hemiscylliidae; genus Chiloscyllium; species Chiloscyllium plagiosum. The sequence continues at coordinate 133,986,078 of NW_028270141.1, forward strand.
AATTATGAAAGACAGAATGCTCAGTGGCCTCTTTCGGTGCTGAAAATTTGATTCTGTGATTGTCAGAATCGCAAAACTTCCAAGTTTTAAACAAGCTTCTAGCTCATTTTCTGCTTTTACTCCCAACACCACCACCTCTACAACTATAGCAGTTCAAATGGTATTCGTCATTACAGCACACTCATCGACGTAAAACTTTGAAAGGGGAGAAAAGAAGCTGAGATAGCGCCTGGTGAAAAAGTGGCAACAACCTTTTCTCACAATGAGTTGTCTGTCTACAAGTCTTATATATTTCCCCTTTAAATCCCCATTAAGAAGTCATCCACCTCTACATTTCCTGTTTCATCTGGAATGAGGTGGAGGAACCTTAACCATCATACTTAAACCACAATCAGTACACTGCTGTAATTGATAAGTGTGTTTAATGGAGACATAGTGCAACTTACCAGGAACAGCAGCAGAGTTCAAATATCAATTAAGGGCTGAATCACCTCGAGCCCTGAACAACATGAACTGCGGTACCATACTAGAGGTAGGGAGCAACTCATTTCACTTTTTTTTACTAAGTTCTGGACCTTGGGATGAGATTCTCACTAGGCAGTGGTGAATTGTCTACTAAAAGGGATTAAAGCTCGTTAATTGCTTTATTCATCGCAAATCTCACCTCCTTTTAATATGTATCTTTCTATCACACCATTTACTGCAAGCAGACTAAACAGTGAGAATTCTCGACATGGAAATCGACTCTAGCTCGCTGATTGCTCAACCATCCTGCATACTGGAGACTGGGCACCAACAACTCAAGGAACACTGTATGATTGCTGGCCCCACACATTCCACATCCACGGAGAATAGCATCTGACTTTGCCAGGCTCTAAGAACCCTTGCGATACATCTCTGCTCCACTTATAGGATGCTTCTGCGTTTGAATGCTGCACCTTAGGCTGTACTTGCAACTATATCGCTGTAATGTTGCAGCAAGTCCCAATGAAATTGGGAAGTATTGGCAAGACCCCACTTGACATATCATGTCCAGAGCTGAAAATGTGTTGCTGGAACAGCGCAGCAGGTCAGGCAGATATCATGTCCAGAGAAAAGCAGCAGACAAGGTTTGAGAGGATGGTAATGGTCTTCACATTAATGCCATATTAAATGAAAACAACAAAATAATCAGGGGAAATATCTTTACTCAAAAGTTAGTAAGTATGTGGGACACATCACAACAGAAAGTACATGAGACGAGTAGAATAGATGTATTTAATAAGAAGTTTGATGCACATGAGGAAAAATGGATTAGAGGATTATGCTAATAAAGTTCAATAAAGAAGGATTAATGAATTACAGCATAAATGCTGTTTGGGTCGAATAGCTTGTTTCTGTACTGTATGTCATATATAATAATGTATTACGGGAGTTAATGGAATTAGATTATTTGTATTGGAAAGAAGACTGAGGTATTATAAATCATGTGGGCAGGAGGCAGTTAGTAGAGTGGACGTAGAGAAATGGCATTAAAACAAAATCACAGATCATAGAATCTCAGAATTGTTACAACCCGGAAGGAGGCCATGTGGCTCATTGTGCCCAGACTGGTTCTCTTACCTACTGCCAATCTTTTGACTTTTCTCCATATCCCTGCATACCATTTCTATCCAAATAATCATCAAAGCTTCAATTGATAAATCTACCATATTTCCAGGCCATATCCTAATTACTCGCTGGGTGAAAAATGTTTTTCTCACATCACCCTTCTTTTGCACATCACTTTAAATCTCACTCTTGTTACTTTTACAAATGAGACCAGCTTCTCCCTATCCAGCCTGTTCATGATTTTGAAAACCTCTCCCAAATCTCCTTTCAGCCTTCTTCTCTCCAAGGAGAACAGTCACAACTTCTTCAATCTATCCTCATAGCTAAAGTTTATCATTCCTGAAGGCATTGGCTTCTAATAAACGTCACAAATTTCAGTGTTGTTAACTTATTTTGTTCATTTAAGAACATAGAACATAGAACAATACAGCACAGAACAGGCCCTTCGGCCCATGATGTTGTGCCGAACATTTGTCCTAGCTTAAGCACCTATCCATGTACCTATCCAATTGCCACTTAAAGGTCACCAATGATTCTGACTCTGCCACTCCCACAGACAGCGCATTCCAAGCCCCCACCACTCTCTGGGTAAAGAACCTACCCCTGACATCCCCCCCCATACCTTCCACCCTTCACCTTAAATTTATGTCCCCTTGTAAAACTCTGTTGTACCCGGGGAAAAAGTCTCTGACTGTCTACTCTATCTATTCCCCTGATCATCTTATAAACCTCTATCAAGTCACCCCTCATCCTTCGCCGTTCCAATGAGAAAAGGCCTAGCACTCTCAACCTATCCTCGTACGACCTATTCTCCATTCCAGGCAACATCCTGGTAAATCTCCTCTGCACCTTTCCAAAGCTTCCACATCTTTCCTAAAATGAAATCTTTCTTATCGGTATTATTTGCTGAAGGAGTCAATACTGAGGACAGCTTTGATAAAATTGGCTTGGAGGAGTAGTTGAACCAGACAGTAGTTTAATCTGACAGTAAAGGCATTTGCACCATTAACACTGAGGGCTTTACTCCTTTTTGACAATGTTTAACTGTTCTGCTTCATCACACTGTGAAGATAATTTGCTTTTTCATAACCTATGATGGTGACAGCACTTGATTGTTTAGGGAATAAACGTACAAAGAAATCAAAAGGAAAAAAGATAGCAAAAAATACCATTATTCATAGTTATTTCCTGTCTGCTAAATGCTACTATAACTCTTTTTGAAAAATCACATCTGTTAATATTTACAGTGAATCCCAAATCAAGATGATTGTGGAACTCAGTCGATCACATGATAAGTTGCATTCATATTCCAGTTCTTAATTATATCCTTCATGGTGCAGTAAAGTGAGTTTCAGGGGTTAAACTGTCTTGTGGATCAGTTCTGTTTATATTGTTATCAGCTCTGGGAGGTTCTGCTGATCCAGCTGTCTTGAAATGAGTTTGGTTCCAGCTTAGACTGGGTGAACACCAAAGGAACTCAGCAGCTCGTAAGTAATATCAGAATGTTTATTCCTCTGTCATAGTATCTGTCCCTGCATTCTCTCTTGGTATCTTTGCCTTTGTAGGCGTGTGAAATTCTTCCTGACCTCCCTGACTAGCTCTTTATGGAACAAATACTAATCCTGATAACTGCCTGAGTACTCAACAGACAATCAAGGTATTTTTCAATGTATAATTTCAGATACATCACACTGTAAACTTTTGCTATAAATTCTGTGCCTTACAATTGTGGCCTCCACAACCACCTGATGAAGGAACGGCACTCCAAAAGCTAGTGTGCTTCCAATTAAACCTGTTGGACTATAACCGAGTGTTGTGTGATTTTTAACTGAGTAAATGTACTGTGTCTGTGCTCAGTCGGCTGACTGCAACTAGGGTTCATCTCGACAACCATGAAACTTGAAAGGAAGGAGTTAAGAAATGAGTTAATGTTCCTATTTCTCATAAGTATCTAGCATGTGCTGGTGGGCAAATGGTGATGCAGGAGCTGTGTCATTTGACTAATCTTCTAGAGGTTAATACTATGGAAACATGGGTTCGAATCTCATCATGGCAGCTGGTAGAATACAAATTTATGGTACTTCTGTGCAAGGCCCACCTATTGCAGAAGTGTGTTATGACAATCTGAACAGGCCAATTAAAAATACCTGTCATGTTTGCTATTGAAATTTCAAGTAAGGACAGGATCAGTCACAGCTGCAAAGTGTCTGTAGTCAAGCAGCTACCTGACATTTTTCATTCCAGCACACGGTTAAAGAATATCCACATGATGAAGATTGAACAGTGCAGTTGGCGCCAATGGAAAACAAGCCAAGTAGAGATCATTGGCTTCAGGTAAGGGAAGCTCGACATGAAGCAGCAATAAGATAAATTCATGCAATTTATCTCAACTAAATTAACAGCTGTTCATGAGATTACATGTTTGGGGTTTTCACAGAGTTTTTACTCATTATGTAAGTGAATAACCTTACATTTATTTACCCCAGCACAAATAGTGTATTATGTAACAAGATCAATAATCAATTGTATAACCAACATGAAATCCTTTGGACAAAATGAGCATTTCCATTATGCCCCACAATTCAAAACATTGAGGTTGAAGGTACCCAACTGAGCAGATGAGAAAATGCGAATTATTGAGTGGTTGCAAGAACACTTAAGAAGTATAGTCTTTGGAATGGTAGAGAAGGTGAAGTAAGTCATTAGGATTTGCAAAGGGAAAGGAAGAATTTGCCTTTCTCTCTCCACCTCTGTTTCATCATCCAGTTCTGTCCCTTCAACTCATCTGCTGCTGAAACCATCAATTATACTTTTATTACCTCTACAGTTAACTATTTCAATGTATTCCTGGCCAGCCATCCTCATCATGCCCTCCATAAATTTAAGGTCATCCAGACCTCTGTTGCTTGCGTCCTAACTCACACTGAAGTGCTGTCCCTTCAATGCTCACTAACTTATGCTGGCTCCTAGTCAAGCATAGAGTCATACAGATGTATAGCACGGAAACAGACTCTTCGATCCAATTTGACCAGATATCCTGAATTAATCTATTCTCATTTGCCAACATTTGGCCCATATCTCTCCAAACCCTTCCTATTCATATACCCATCCAGATGCCTGTTAATGTTGTAATTGTACCAGTCACCACCACATCCTGTGACAGTTCATTCCATACACGCACCACCCTCTGTGTGAAAACGTTGCCCCTTAGGTCCCTTTTATCTCAGTGCCTTGATTTTAGAATCTTCATCTTCCTTTCCAAATCCTTCATGGCCTTGTCACTCCCTAACTTTGCAATTACCTCCAGCCTCTCATTTCCTGTGGGTAGTCTGCTTTCCTCTAATTCTGGACAGTTGAGCAACCCTGGTTTTAATTGGTGGGCCACCTTCAACTACTGAGACCCTAAGCACTCGGGTTCCCTCCCTTACACCTCTTAACTTTGCTTCGCCTCAAACCAGTTTTAAGACATTCCTTAAAATCTACTTTTACCCAGCTTCTGGTGACATAGAAACATAGAAAATAAGAGCGGGAGTAGACCATTCAGCCCTTTGAGCTTGCTCTGCCTTTCATGATGATCATGGTTGATGCAACATCTTGGCCTCAACCACTTTCTGTGGTACAGGTAATTCTATAATGCGGTAGTTGCGTTCCAACGAAATTCCGCTTAATAGAAAATCAGTTACTATAAATAATGAGGCCTATGGAAAAAGTGGGTTTAGGGGCAGACCAGTAAAAGTTATTACTGACGATCGCTCAACCATCACCAAAAAGTCTAACACAAACCATAGCACAGCCTGAATGAAGGTTGAAATCATATTTATTAACGAAACAAAAGTAAACTTAACAAAGTACATTTAACTAATGTAAGAAAGCTGTCCTGAATACAATACCTCTCACAGAAAACTTCTCTATCAGCAGCTGACATCAGCGCCTGTGTAGTAGGGCACGAACACCGGTGCTGACATCGCTCATGCGCACAAAGAAGCACACAAACTGATCCCCACTGAAATCATGCTATTGTGAACAGGGTAAGTGATGTCAAACATATCGTTCCCTAATTCTTCAGCGACTTATAGCCAAATCGTGCTATCCAAGAACATGCGCTATCCAAGAACCACCTGTACTGAATTCTACAGGCTCACTACTGTCTGGGTGAAGAAATTTCTTCACATCTCAGTCGTAAATGGCATACTCAGTATCCGTAGACTGTGATCCCTGATTGGAGTCCCAAATCTAGGGAATATCCTTCCTATATGTACCCTGTCTACTCCTATTAGAAGGGTATAGGTTTATTTTTATATAGGTCTGTTCTAGCTGAGGACCTGGAAATGATCCTTATCACAAAACAAGTATGTTGGCCAAGCTAATGGAGCTAAGTAAGGGTAGACAAGTCTCCTGGCCCTGATGGAATGCATCCCAGGATACTAAAAGAGATGGTAGAAATAGCAAATGCATTGGTGGTAATTTTCCAAAATTCACTGGACTCTGGGGTAGTTCTTGCAGATTGGAAAACAGCAAATGTGACGCCACTGTTAAAATGGAAGGTAGACAAAAGATGGGGAAGTATTGACTAGAAATGGAACAAATAGCAAGACATCTACATAGAAATTGTCCCATTGGGCAGGCGCAGCATGGAAGACAGGTCATCTTTAACTAATCTACTGGAATTCTATGAAGACATTACGACCACAGCAGACATTGGGGACCCGATAGTGGTGTATCCGGATTTCCAAAAGGCATTTGACTATGTGCCACACAAAGGCTGCTGCAAATGATAAAGGTACATGGCATTATGGGTAATATATTAGCATTGATAGAGGATTGATTAACTAACAGGGAGCAAAGAATTGGGATAAATGAGTTCCTTTCTGGTTGGCTATCAGTAACTAATGGTGTGCCTCAGAGATCAGTGTTGGGACCGCAGTTGTTTCCAATAAACGTAAATGATTTGGAGTTGGTGGCCATGTGTAGTGTGTCAAAAGTTTTGGATGACACTAAGATGAGAAGTGTACAGAGGACTGTGAAACTTTGCAAAGGGACATAGATAGTTAAGTGAGAGGGCAAAGGTCTGGCAAACAGTACAATTTTGATAAATGTGAAGTCATCCATTTTGTTAGGAATAACAGTAAAAACGACTATTATTTGAATGGGAAAAAAATTTGCAGCATGCTGCTGTGCAGAGGGACCTGGGTGACCTTGTGCATGAAATACAGAAGGTTAGTCTGCAGATACAGCAGGTAATTAAGAAGGTAAATGGAATTTTGTACTTTATTGTTAAAGGTATTGAGTTTGAATGCAGGTAGGTTATATTGCAGTTGTATATCATGCTAGTGAGGCCACACCTGCAGTACTGTGTGCAGTTTTGGTCTCCTTACTTGAGAAAGGATGTACTGGCACTAGAAGGGGTGCAGAGGAGGTTCACTAGGTTGGTTCTGGAACTGAGGAGGTTGGCTTATGAGGAAAGACTAAGTAGACTGGAGTTATATTCATTGAATTTTGGAAGAATGAGGGGGAATCTAACAAAAATATATACAATTATGAAGGAAATGGATAAGATAGAAGCAGGGAGTTTGTTTCCACTGGCTGGTGAAACTAGAACAAGAGGGCATAGCCTCAAAATTAGGGGGAGCGGAAATAGGAATGAATTGAGGAAAAGATCAGCCATGATCTTATTGAATGGTGGAGTAGACTCGGAGGGCCAGATGGTGGATTCCTGATCCTGGTTCTCGTGTTTTTATTTTCTATATGAGATCCCTCTCATTCTTCTCAACTCCAACAAATATACGCCTCACCAATTCAATCTTTAATATCTCCCAATATGTGTGGGTGACAGTTGCCTTAGGGAAATGACTTGAAACATATTATTACATGAGAAGTGCTATATAAATGCAAGCTCCTGTTGTTCTATCCTGTATTTATGACCTCAGGACAACCTAAAGTAATTTACAGACAAGTAGTACTTTCTGAAATAAGTCAATGTTGTAATGTGGCAACTAATTTATGCACAGCAAGATCCCACACACACTAACCTGAGAATGACTTGGTTTATGTTTCCCTTCGGCATCTTTGCCTCCCCTTCCAAACCTACCATCTGTTACCTTCCAATACAAGAATGGATAGCCCTGAATTGCCTTATCTGACAGAAAGTCACCCAGCTCTATATTTTTTTAAATACCTAATCATGTTTCTCTGTTCTCCAACCCCTACTTCTCTTTCACTCCCCTGCTTGGAAACTGTTTTCTGATCACACTCATCCTTAAAAACTAGACCGATATGCTTTACTTTCCTTTATATTTAAACTGAAGAATGAATTCGGGGCTGAGGTATCGACATCTTAAGTGTGGTAACCAACAGTAGTCAAGTGAACAAAGAATAAGGAGAAAGTGCGGATTGCAGATGCCGGAGATCAGTTGAGAGTGTGGTGCTGGAAAAGCACAGCAGGTCAGGCAGCATCCAAGGAGCAGCGAATCAATGTTTTGGGCATAAGCCTTCATCAGGAATGAGAATAACACAGGGTTGAATTTTACATTATTTTGGCAAAGTGTCTTTTTTATCGAGTTTCACAGAGGTTTTTACTCCACACGATCGAGGGCTTTTTCTCATGGTTTCATCCCACGTGATGTGATCTACCACATCCCAGTGGTGCTCCTTCCATCTAATGCCTCAATTCTACTACTTGCCAAAGCCACGGGTACGCACCACTGCCAGGTCATGCCAAAATAGACTCGCATTCCTGGCCCCTATGCCATCAATAAAGGCGATTGTGTACCCAGTCAAACTCTGTCAGTCTGCAGCCACCCTTCACATTTAATAACATTTGCTGCACACCATGGTAGACAAGGGAAATTGATGCTGGATGTTGCAGGGACCTGGGATGATGCAGAGGAGGGACATCTTCTTCTTCCAGGGCTGCCAAAGGACGCCATAAGAGCGGACCCAGCCAGCCTGCTGTAAGGTCAGTGCAGTCTCACCCATTTGATGGAATGGCCCACAGTGTAAGATGAAGGTCAGTAACCTTCTCCAGTGCGCCAATGTAAATGCCACCATTTTCTCTCTGCTTCCTCACACTCACTCTATCTCAGCCACTACTCTTCCACCGAGGCTTGTGCTCTAACGCTGTCACTGCAACATCTTCTCCCATTCACTCTCACCAACCACCAACCCTGCATCCCCTCTTCACTGCCAACTCACTCAGTTGGTCATTGCACCACCACCAGCTCTCAGAGCTATGGCACCTACTTTCATCTCACTCAATCCCTCCCTTTTTCTCCGTCGAGCCCACATTAGGACAGAAAGAGCCAAGTGTTGGGATTCTTGGCATTCAATTGTTCGCTCCCTATGAGGAGTGGACCCTGAACCTGACCACCCCAAGTAGCCTTGTGACTGTGCCTGAACTTCTGGATCTGTATCAGAGGTTTCCCTTGACTTACTGTGCCAGGAATGATAGGTGTCCCCCTGGGCTTCACTGAGGAGCACACCCTTTAGACTCTGGGACATAGCTGCTAGCTGCAAGGCAGTGAGCTGAAGTCACCAAGTATTGGGTCTGATTGTCATGTTGGAAATTCTCAGCATCTAGCTTCCATCCTTTCCACATCACCATAGGACGCTGCATATTAATGAGACAAGACTTCCAGATAATGTGAGGAATAATGAGGAATTATCTACATTAAAAGGCACCTTGCTCTGCTCTAGCAAGAATCTTGTCTCAACCTCCAGAACGCTGTTGTAAAATGCAACTCATTGCTCCCGAAGCCTCCACTTCTCACGTGACTCCCTCAGATTTCTCATCACAGCCCACATCTTTCCGGCCCCAAGAACCATAGACAAAAGCTGGGGTAGGGGAGGGTGAGACACTGGAGAGATTTGAAAATGATGATAAGGATGTTAAATTACAGGAAAACCAGTGGAGACGGAGGCTTGAGTGATGATGGAACTGCAGAACTTTCTAGGGAGGGGGCTTTGTGTTTAGAATTAATAGCCTGTTGAGGATAAAGCATGGCGAATGCATTGGATAGGTTGAGATATAATATAAAGGGCTAGGTTTTGGGAAGTGAAAGGGGAGATTTAGGGACAGGTTAATGAAACTATTTCAGCCAGCAACTGTCTCACAAAGCTTCCCTACTCCATCCCATGGTTTTCAGGTTCGGTTCCGGTTCCCACAGTGATACAACAACAATATATTACAGACTCAGTCAACAGTTTCCAATCATCACAAGCACATTCCTGACAAGTCAGGGCTTGCATTCAAAGGTAAATTGGATTCAGAACAAGCGGACAATGAAATGTATAAATTTGGTGTATCCATCAGTCGGAACTGAATGCAGAGTTCTGGGAGGGTTGTAAAGCTGCAGGAGGTCACTGAGGTAGGGAGAAGTGAAAATGTGCAGGTATTTAAACACATGAATAAGAATCTAATTTAAGGTGTTGAATGACAGAGCCTATGAAGGTCATTGAACTCACAGACAGTTGAAGAACAGGATAGGATAGAATCTCTACAGTGCACAAAGAGGCCATTTGGCCCTTCGAGTTAACACGAGCCTTCCAAAGATCATCTCACCCAGCGGCATTCCTCTACCCTACCCCTGTAACTTTACATTTCCCAAGGCCAATTCATCTATCCTGCACATCTTTGGACTGTGGGAGGAAGCCCATGCAGAGACAGGGAGAATGTGGAAACTCCACACAGACAGTCACGTGAGGGTGAAATTGAAACTGGGGTCCCTGGCGCTGTGAAGTAGCAGTGCTAACCACTGAGCCACTGTGCCGAATGTTGGGCTGATTAAGAGAAACATAGTTATGGATGAGTAGATTTGTAGGGACCATGGAGAATGGTCAGGCAGACAGAAAATTTGCCAAACAGGAGGCACTGAATATAGGAGTCAAGAGTGTGGTGCTGGAAAAGCACAGCAGGTCAGGCAGCATCCAAGGAGCAGGAGAATCAGGATTTTCCTGCTCCTCGGATGCTGCCTGACCTGCTGTGCTTTTCCAGCACAACAGTCTCGACTCTAATCTCCAGCATCTGCAGTCTCACTTTCACTGATTATAGGAATTGGGTCATCATGCTGAGGTTGTAGAGGGCACTTCTGGAGTACTGTGTTTAGTTCTGGTCACTCTGTTGTTAATTTGGAGGGATATTATTAATTTGGAGAGGGTTCAAAAAATATTTACCCGGATGTTGCTGGAAATGGAGGGTTTGAATTATAAGGAGAGGCTGGATAGTTTGTGACTTTTTTCACTGGAGTGTAGGTGGTTGAGAAGCCTTACCGAGGTTTTTTAAAATTGTAAGGGGTATAGATAAGATGGGTGGCACGTGTCTTTTTCCCAAGAGTTGGGGATTTCAAGATTAATGGGGCATATTTTTAAGGTGAGAGGGGAAAGATTTGAAGAAGACAATTTAATTACACAGAAAATGGTTCATGAGTGGAATGAACTGCCAGAGGTAGTGGTGGATGCAGATACCGTTACAACATTTAAAAGATGTTTAGATAAATCCATAAATAGGAAAGATTTGAAGGATATGGGCCAATAGCAGGCAGGTGGGACTAGTTTTGTTTGGGGTTATGTCAACATGGACTGGTTGGACCTAAGGGTCTGTTTCCATGCTGTATGCCTCTATGACTGTATGAGCTGCCAAACAGCCTGTGACAATATTTGAGGTGGGCGATGGCCTTGGTATTTAGAATATAGAGTGGGTAGTAAAGGTCAAGATGATGGCATGCTTAAGGAAAATAAATAATGGTTTATTTAGGATTATTACACACACTCACGTTGGCAACTCAGGAGTAGGCTCAAGAGAAGTGGAAGAGTTGAGTCATCAGTCTACACAAGTTCACATTTTGCTGTCAAGGACAAGTATATTGATGAAGAAAAGGCAGGGGAGAAAAGTAGCTCCAGGCTAGGAAGAGAAGCCATTGCTGGAGATTTTCTTGGGATGATATGACGGGTAAGAATGTATTCAAAGGAGGGCAGTCTCATTGAGTTGGGCATTAGACGATAATGTGGTTGACTATTTTAAGGGTTGAGGAGAGGCTATGGAGAAGCATGATCTCAATGACAATGGATGTCATCTATGATTTTGATGAGGGTTGTTTACCGAAGGTTGTGGCCAAGGCAGTAGCCTCATTCAAATGTAAAGGCACAAAGTAAGAAAGATTTATACATAGTAATATTGCTTCACCAAATCAGTTAATTCTATCTCATGTGAAATCTCAACTATCTCCAGAATTAATTCAATATTACTCTCAACAACCCTTTCCATTACCTTAATCCAAAACCTTTTGAAATACTTGCTGACTCTTTATAATTTTTGAGAGTGCGTTGCTGGAAGAGCACAGCAGGTCAGGCAGCAACCAAGGAGCAGGAGAATCGACATTTCAGGCAAAAGACCAATGAAGGGATTTTGCCGGAAACATTGATTCTCCTCCCTCAGATGCTGCCTGACCTGCTGTGCTTTTCCAGCACCACACTCTCGACTCTGATCTCCTCACTCGACTCTGATCTGCAGTCCTCACTTTCTCCTCTTTGTAGTTGACCCATCATTTTTCCATGTGACTACTAATTCTCTTCCAAATAATTGTTTCCAAAGGTTTCACCACTACTGCAGTCAAACTAACTGGTCAGTAATTGCTGGGATTAGTCTTACTAATTTTCATGAACAAGGCTATAATTTTGGCAATTCTTCAGGCTTTGGCACCACTTGGAGTCCAGGGAAGACTGAAAAATTATGGTCAATGTCTCCACAATTTCCATCCCTCAGTTCCTTCAAAATCCTTGAATGCATCTCATCTGTCTCAGTGCCTTGTTAAATACCAACAGGCTATCCAAGACTTCTTCCTTATTACTCTTGATCCTTTCTAGGGGCTAGAGTTTTCCCTCAGTCACCATGGCCTGGGCAGTATTCTGTTATTTTATAAAGACAGATCCAAAATATTCATCTAATACCTCAGCCACACCTCTTGCTTCAGTCTGTAAAACTCGTAATTAGTCTCTGATTGACCCTTACTCCTCCTTTAGTCATTCTCTTACTGCTTATACTGTTTATATACCGATAGAAGTCTTTGGGATTTCCCTTTGTTAACTGAGAATCTTTTCTCATAGTTCCTCTTTGCTTTTTCACCATGTTCAGTATTTCAGCCAGTTAACAGCACAGCTTTTCATTCTAGTTCTGATTTCTACCTCCTTGGAAACTCTGGGTTTGTTTGTCCTACTTTTTGCAATAGAGGGAGCATATCTCAATGATACTGAATGATCAGCTCCTTGAAGGAGGTCCATTGTTCAGTTACTGATCTTCCCACTAACCACTTATTCCAATAAATCCTGCTGAGCTGTGTTCTGGCCGTATTAAAGTCAACTCTCCTGCAATTGATTTTTCTTGCTCTGGATTGTTGCATGTCACTCTTCAAGAGCATCCTGAAGCATAATGATACAATAACCACTATCTCCTAAATATTCACCCATTGACAATTGGACCACTCATTTTCAAGGATGAGATCAACAATGCAGTTTTCCTTGTGGGAATGGACACAGACTGCTGGAAGAAACTCATCCTAACACAAACTAGGAACACTTGCCTCTTGCTGTCCCTTACACTACCATTCTATATTTGGATAATTGAAGTTCCCTGTACTCTGTAATGTTGGCAATTCGCTATAATTTCCCTGCAAATTTGTCCCTCTACATTCTTCCCATTAGGTAGTGGTCTGTAGTCCAAACTGAATAATGTAATTATACCCTTTTTATTCCATTCCTCTGGCCAAATCGATTCCATCCTTGAACTCTCTGATTCATCCTCCTTTTCCAGCATTGCAATGCTTTCCTTAATCAAAACTGTTACCCCTCCTCCTTTCCTTTTATTTTTTATCTTTCCTGAACAGGTTGTACCCAAGAATATTTAATCCTCAGTCTTTCCCTTCCTTGGGCCAGGCCTCCACTGCCATCACTACATCATATTTCCACACCACCAGCCGGATCTGTATCTTCTCAACCTTACTTCCCATTATTATACCTGGTTAAGGTTCTTCATTTCCAATGGGACCAAGGAACACAATAAACAGCAGATAACCAAATAAATGGTTGAACACACCCATTTGGATGGAAATGCAACACTGTGTACTAATGTCCTTCTCTGTTTGCCATAGTTATGTAACTCACCACAGCCAGCCATTGGACAAGCGGTTTAATCGAGATAGATTATTGTTCTGTGAGCTCAAAACAGAATGCTTCACTGCAAATATATTATAAGAAGTAAACCCACTCTGTAGGTTAAAGGTTATCATTTCCACGCCATGTTTCCTGGACATCTCTTTATTTTTTTTCCAATTGATGCACAAGGAATGTTGCAAGACAGATTTAACAGGACCAAAACACCGTACTTCTGTCAAATCTGCCCTAACATGTGGTCTGTCCCCTCCCACTTCAAAGTTTGCACTGGTTTTAGAAAATTTGCAGAATTAGGAAGATAATAGGGCTAGTTTTGAGTTTTGTCACTTGTCACCCAACTATTGTGAGGCTACAATTAACCAATGATTTTAAACTGTCTGCTGCCTGACCTTTTGTAGAGATTATTGATTCCTCCACCATGTTGCAGCCCAATTGAAAGCTGAAAAATTACTCTCCAAAATATAATCTCTTCATTTTTCAAATGATACACTTTTTTCACTATGATATTAACTACCCAAACCACAGGTCAGGATAGACACTGTCCTGGGGAGCTAAGATAGTATGCCTACACAGAAAACCATCTGAATCAATGAAACTGGTTCAGCAGTAAAACTTCAAAACCAGATCACTGGTGACACCTTCTCTCTGTAAGATCATCATGATACTTTCAGTTGTAATCTGAAAATGACTGGTATAAGCTCGATGATATTGTTAGGATACAAATTTAAAGCTTTCAAAGACATGTTGTATTATGTAATCTATCTTTACAAACTTACGTTAGAAATACGTCAGAGAGAGGAGACAAATCTCTTTATTGTTGTAGAGCCGTTTTCTTGGTCTGTGGAGACCATCTGGTTTTCCTTGTTATTGGGAAAATGTGTGCTTTAAGGAGTTTGAAATAAGTATTCAATGTTTTGGTGCCCAGTTATCTCTCCCATTGGCTGGGATTGGTGTGTTAGCCTGTTTATGGCTGGTGGCTGATCCTGGATTATTTATGACAACTGGTAAGTTTTCTTTTAATTAAGAAGAATCATTTAGTCCTTGAACTACAATCACTGCGTTTTGCAGTTCAGAACCTAATAGTTTATGTGCTGATGTTCTGGACCCATTGCTGAACCCTTCCTTGTATGTGCTCAGAAGTTTTCTCTTTTTAAAATATTTATCCACCTCACTTTTTAAAGTTATGATGTACTTTGCTTCTACCACTGTTCATGAGACCACAGAAGCAGAAGTAGGCCATTCAGCCCATCCAGTCTGCTCCACCATTCAATGAAGTCATGGCTGATCTGATAATCCTCAGCTATACTTTCCTACCTTTTTCCCATATTCCCCAATTCCCTTACTCAGTAAACTCCATCTATCACAGCACTGAATGTACTTGGTCAAAAATCACATGACACCAAGTTATAGTCCAACAAGTTTATTTGAAATCACAAGATTTCAGAGCGCAATCCCTTTGCCAGATAAAGTCAAGAAAGAACCCAACAATCAGAGAGATCAAAAGATGATATGAATGGTTTGAGTGGAGAGTCAAATGGCCAAATAAAAGATCTCTGCAGGTGATCAAGTCTGTCAGATGGTGTGAGTTAAGTGTCAACAGCTGATTAACAACTGAAGGAATGATCCAATCAATTGAGGCAGAGAGATAATTACAAAAAATTAAGTTGTGCTGGAGATGAACCAATTGACATGCTAGGTATGAGAGTCGCATACCAAAGTGACAAGAAATCCAAAACTGTAGAAATTAATTAAGGTAGAGAGATCATAATAAGTTATCAATGTGATTGTCAAAACAGAACAGTAAGGAAGATTTTACAGGACACATGATGAGCTCACATGTACTCCATTGAAGCCGTCTTCATGGGTACAGAGTCTGGGCCCGGATTCACTCTACATTTCACCTGATGAAGGGGCAGCGCTATGAAAGCTTGTGATTTCAAGTAAACCGTTGGACTATAACTGGTGTCATGTGACTTCTGACCTTGTCCACTCGAGCCCAATGCCAGCACCTTGAATGTACTTAGCCAACAGCTTCGACAGCCCTCTGACGTTAAGAACTCCATACATTCATTACCATCTCAGATAAGCAATACCTCTTCATCTCTGTTTTAAATATGTGACCCCTTATTCTGAGATTATGCCTTCTGATCCTTGGCTGTCCCTCAAGGGGAAACACAGAAAGATCTATAATCATGAAAACCCAGTGAATAAACCAAGTTGACCTCATCTCTCTCTTTACTCTTTTGGTGATTATCTTAAATTGATCTCATTCGTGATTTATCAACACTAGAAGTAGAATTTTCTGATCTAAGTTCATAAAGTTTATGAATATCTTCATCAGATTTCCTCTTAACAGTTTTAGTTTCAAAAACCTAGTCATTTCTCATAACAAAATCTTCTTAACTGTGGTTCATTTCATTGAATCTATTTTATTCCCTCTCCTAAAATGAGAAAGAATATTTTAAACCTTGCCTGGTGTGTAAGACTGAATAGTATCTATTTGCTTTTGTATTGAATATCCTTATTGATAAGACCTGTAAGTGTTCTTTTTTAACTACTTCATCAGTTCAGCTGTCATCTTGAAAGATTTATTTATCTTGATCTCTGCCTTTGCTTGGCTGGTCCTTTTTATATTCAAACATTTACCACATGTGTAGCTCATATTAAATTTCACCTGACATCCATTTTCCAAACTACTAACCTGTGCGAATTTTGCTCTGTGGATTTGGACACACAGAGACATTAATCTCTGTTCAGTATCAAAGTAACAGCTGAGTTGTTTATGCAAACCTTGGACACAGTGAGTTGTACAATATCATAGAGAAGTTAAAGCACTTCAATTGGGTTAATGGTTAAACCTATTTGAATTCTTAAGGAAGGAGTTGGTCCACTCAGATGCCTTTTAAATATAAAAAACTTTTGAAGAGACTATGACAAATGTTCTCATTTTTGTTTCATCCCAGTTGTAAATTTTGGTGGCTACAGTTTTAGTTATCAGTAGGCACTGGCCATTGAGGAGCTGCAAATTACTTGGACAAATCACTAAGCCAAGGCATTGTTGGAATGGACAGGGTTTACAGAAATACCATAGATTAATATTTAGCTCATGGTAATCCAGATCCATCACTCCTATTTGTTTTATTAACTCACCCAAACTAGAACTTTTGATAATGTCATCAGCACTCCCTGTTTAAAAAGAAAATCTATAAGATGAAATCAACAGAGTAAAAGTTAAAAACAAAGTTGGTGGTTTTCCTATCTTTAAGTACATTAAGGTTAATGTTGTACAGCATATATTCTAGGCTTTAATATCCTAACATTGATTTAATTCCATGTGTACATTGCAACCCAGACTTCAGTTTTAAAACATGATAAAACAAACTATTCTTTGGTTATGAAGTGCTACACTTAAACTGTATGAAAACAAATCTTCAAAAAGCAACATTCAGTATGAAATGAAACATTTAGTGGAGTGCAACAATGTTTTATCCTCAAAGCAGAATGAGGATGATTTTTAAAATCATTTTTAAAAGAAGGTTCTGCAATATCAAACAGCAATAGGTTTTCACGTCTTCATGGGTAAACTATGACGAATCCAAAGGTAACATGACCTAGTAATATGCTGTCTAACAATCCCAAAAAGAAAGAAGAGAAAGATTTCATTGCATTTATATAAACACCTTTCATTACCTTAGCCAAAGAAGTAAGTACATTGAAAGGTGTTATACCCACAACGTGCAGTTAACTTATTTGAAAATATTTTGTTTTATTCTTACATGTAATGTGAGCATCATTGGAGAGGCCAATCCTTAATTGCACTTGAACTGAGTTTCAGAGGCCATGTCAAAGGCCAACCACACTGCATGTGGAGTCACATGGAGGTCAGACCAGTTAGGGTTATCAAGGACTACAGATTTGTTAGTATATTCAATGAATGTCTCCTTGAATTGGCCAGAGGAAATAATCCAAATAGATTTTGAGATATTGTCAAAACAGAAGTACTAAATTTACTTCAAGTACTTGATGGTATCTATCCCAGGACGCAAAGATAGCTTAGAGATGAGATGTTTGTGATGATGCTGTTCCTTTAACAAGGTTAGGTTGTCCTTGGTTTTTTTTTTTCAGAAAAGGCACAGAGTCCAAAATGTTGAGGTTGATCTACTTGAGAATGCTTTCAAGTTTTTTTTAAAAATACACTTGTACAATTTAAAGGGGAATGGCCAGTTCTCCCAGCTCAGCTTTTCTCTGGTTTGGTTTGGTTTGGTTATAGCAGTCTAGCCGTTCACTGATAGCAGTCAGTCACTTTGAGGCTGCTGGTCCAAGAAACAGCAACATGGAAGAAGGTGTTCATGCTGAATCTCTCTGCCATCCGTCTCTGACATCTCTCCTGTAAGATCCTCTGTTTGATTTTACCTTTTTTTGCCAAGGGGTGTTTATGGGGATTGTTGCAGGAATTTGGAACAGCATCATTAAGGTAGGATGATCTGTTGGGTTTTTGGATAGGTTGTTATTCAGTAGGTCAGGCAGCGTCCAAGGAGCAGGAAAATTAATGTTTCAGGAAAAAGCCCTTCATCAGGATTTCTGCTCCTTGGATGCTGCCTGACCTGCTGTACTTTTCCAGCACTGCTCTAATCTTCAGCATCTGCAGTCCTCACCTTTGCCTAATATATTCTGTATTCTGTTCTCTTTTGTGTTTTATTCTGCCTTGTACATGGCGGGTGGCGTTCCCACGTGTGATGATGATCTGACATGTTTTGTAGAGATTACCATGGCAGGGTTGTGTGGTGTTATGGTCGATGTTGTCCTGAAGATTGGGTGGTTTACTGCGAACGATGGTCTGTTTAAGGTTTCTTGGTTGTTTATTTTTAAAATATATTTTTATTGAAAAGAGAAAAAAATTTTTTGGATATTACAAAGCAAACAATTCGAACCAATACAAAAAACCCCAACAGATTTCATTAATAAGTAATAACTAACTAGCTTAAAAAAAAGTCATGACAGTAATAATAATAATACAGCTCAATGAAGCAAAGTAGTAACCCTTGACCATCAAAAGCATAAATTTATACATATTCATGTGTTTGTAGTTCCTCCTCTCTGGATACCAGATTCAATAAACAGAATTGTTATGGATATATAAAGCCCCTTATTAGTATGGCAGACAAATCTGTATCCAAGTAGTCCAAAAGGGCCATCACGTCTTATAAAATCTCTCAGTTTTATGCTGGACCATACTAGGCAGGGAGGGGGTGGTTTCAGACTCCCACCTAACAGAATGTTCTTTTCTTCCATAAAAGGTGGGGATACTGAAAACCCTTTTGGTTTGTGTGTGTCTAATGGAAGTGGATCAACAAGGCTAAGAAGAAGTCCATCTCCACTGACCCCAACACTGTCTCTATTTTGCCTACCACAGCACTCCAGAACGCCCACAGCTTGTGGCAGGAGCAGAGACAATGAGTGAGCGTACCCATATTCATCTTCCTTTTAGGACACATTGGAGATACTCCCGATTTAAATTTTGAAAGGCGGTCTGGAGCCAAGTGGACCCTGTGGAGAATCTTCAATTGCAAAGCATGAGTCCTGTTGCAAATCAAGATCCTTCTTGCATTTTCCCAGATATCCTCCCATACTTCAGAAGAGATCTCAATGTCCATCTCCCTCTCCCATACCTTGCAGAGCCATTCAGAGTCGTCCAAGGTTCCCTCTCCCAATAGGTGATAAACATTGCTCACAGAAAGTGTGTTCCCAGTACTCAGCACCCTCTTCTCCATGTCAGATCAATGAGAATCAGTTAGAAGTGTGGTCTCTTTTTGTATGAAATTCCTAATTTGAAAAAAATGGAAGAGGTCCCTACTGGGCAATTCATATTTCCGAGCCAACTGATCAAAAGACATCAGCCTATCCCCCTCGAATAAATCACTCAGGCAAGATACACCCCTAGCTGCCCATAGTTTAAACCCTGAGTCCATCATCCCTGGCTGAAAACCTGGCATACCAACTATGGGTGTAAAGAATAATGTTTTGGCAATATTGCCCTCACTCTGACGCATTGCCCTCCATGCCTTGTCAGTATCAATAACTATTGGGGTATAGCAATATTTCTTAACTGTCCTCACATTGTCCAATAACAACAAACTAGTAAGGGGGCATCTTGCCTGAGATGCTTTAATGTCCAACCAAAGTGAGTGAGGATCCCCTAGGCCCAGTCATTCACGTAAGATAGCAATGAGCTTAATTGATAGTTTTTGATATTTGGGAGGTCCACTCCTTCAGGCTGAGGGGTAGCTGTGGTTTAGTTAGTTTAATAAGGGGTCACTTGCGATACCAAATAAAGGAACTGAACCAGGCATTAGTCTTCTAAATGTTTGCTTAGTAAAAAGCAGAGGAAGCATTCACATGGGATACAGCAGACAAGGGAGAATGTTCATTTTAATGAGGGTTATCTGACCTAATCAGGAGATCAGAAGCACCTCCCATCTTTGAAGGTCTTGTTTGATTCTGTCGAATAATGGGCAAAATTGGTTTTAAATAGCTGATCAAAGACGCGAGTAATGAGCACAGGAATTTACAAAGTCATTCTAGACCATTTTGCTAGTCCCAAATGAAATGGTGTTCTTTCTAAAATAGCATCCAGAGTGATTGAAATGAGCAACTATAGAAATTTAAGAAACAACTTGTATATGGTTAAAGAAACAAAACATTTTTACAAATGCATTCATGGAATGTGGTCATCACTAGCAAGGATTTATTGCTCATCCTTAATTGCCCTTGAGAAGGCGATGTGAGCTACTTCTTGAAATACTGCAGTCCATGTGGTATAGGTATGTCTGTCATGTTGTTAGGGAATAAGTTCCAGGATTTTGACATACTAATATTGAAGGAACTACTGCATATTTTCAAGTTAGAAAGTTGTGTGAGGAAGAGAACCTAAAGGTGGTAGTGTTTCCATCCACCTCTTGCTCTTCTTCTGGTTGATAGAAATCATGTGTTTGCAAAGTGTTATCAAAGAAACCTTGGAAAGTTGCACTAGTGCATCTTGTAGATACAGAGTGCTGCAATTTTGCATTCGTGATGGAGGAAGTAGGTGTTACAGATGGTGGACTGCATGTCCATCAGTGGGCTGCCTTTTCTAATTGGCATTAGCTTCTTAATAATGTTGGTGCTACAACGATCTAAGCTTCAGATAATTGGAATGTATTTCATCACACTCCTGACTCGTACATTGTAGGTGATGGAAAGTCTTTGGAAAGTCAGGAAATGAATCACTGGCCAGGGGATATCCAGTCTCTGGCCTGCTCTTGTAGCCACATAATTGTAGGGCAGGAGACTGAAGTGGGGGAGCACTTTGGTCTAGTGATCATAATTCCTTTAGTTTCAAAATAGTTACAGAAAAGGATATGCCTTCCATAAAAGTTGAAATTTTTAATTGGAGTAAGGCAAATTTTAATGGTACAAGACAAGAACTTTCAAAAGTTGATTAGAGTTGATAATTCACAGATAAAAGGACATCTGACAAGTGGGAAGCTGTCAAGAGTGTGATGATGAGAGTTCAGAGGCCTTATGTTCCTGTTAGAGTGAAGGGTACGGTTGAAAAGATTAAGGAAGAATGGATGAATAAAGATATTGAGGTTCTAGTCAAGAATAAAAGAGAATCTTATTTTAAATAATTTGGTTCAATTGAATATCTTCAATATACAGTGTAAGGACATTCTTAAGAAAGAAATCAGAAAGGCAAAGCGGGGGATAGGAGGTAGCATTGGCAGATAAAGATAAGGATAAATCAAAGAGATTCTACAAATACGTTAAGGGCAAGAGGGTAATTACAGAGAGGGTAGGGCCCCTTAAAGATCAAGGAGGTCATCTTTATGTTGCACTCCAAGAGATGGGAGAGAAACTAAATGAATATTTCACGTCAGTTTTTACTGTGGAGAAAGAAATGGAGGCTGGAGAAAAATAAATGTTGATGTTTTAAAACATTACAGACAGGAAGTGTGCGTGGTCTTGGAGATTATAGAGGTGGATAAATCTCCAGGACTTGATCTAATGTATCCCAGAATGTTGTGGGAAGTAGGGGAGGAAATTGCGAGACTCCTTTCAGAAATATTTTACAGCATCTATAACTATGGGTGAGGTGTCTAATGACTGGAGGGTGGCTCATGTTGTACCTTTGTTTAAGAAAGGTTGTAAGGAGAAAACCCCAGGGAACTGTAAACCTGTGATCGGACTTTGGTTGTGGGTAAAACGTTGGAGGTAATTTTAAAAGGTAAGGTTTATGCATATTTAGAGAGGCAAGGATTGATTAGGGATAGTTTGTGTGAGGAAAATCATGTGTCACAAACTTGATTGAGTTTTTGTGGAAGTTACCAAGAAGACTGATGAGGGCAGAGCAGTAGACACTGTTCGCCTTTAGTAAAGCTTTCAACAAGGTTCAGAGTAGTAGACTAATTGGTAAAGTTAGGTTACATAGGATTCTGGGTGAGCTTGCCAATTGGATACATAATTGGCTTAATGGCAGGACACAGAGTCATGGTGGAGGGTTGCTTTTTGGACTGGAGGCCTTTCACTAGTGGTGTTCCACAGGGGTGGATTCTGGGTCCTCTTTCCTTTGTCATTTATATAAATGATTTGGGTGAGAATATAGAAGGCTTGATTAGTAGGTTTGTGGATGACACCATAATTGTTGGCATAATAGACAATGAAGAAGGTTTTCTAAGGTTACAAAGGGATCTTGATTAGATGGGCCAATGGGCTGAAAAATGGCAGGTGGAGTTCCATCTGGATAAATGCAAGGTATTGCATTTTGGTCCAACAAACAAGGGTAGGCATATACAATCAATGGCAGGGCCTTGGTTAGTGTTGTAGAACAGAGGAACATACGGGTTCAGGTACATAATTCTTAGACGTTTGCATCACATATAGACAGGGTGGTTAAAGAAGCATTTGGCACACTTGCCTTCATTGCTCAGTCCTTTGAGTATAGGAGTTGGGAAATCATGCTGAGATTGTACAGGACATTGGTGAGGCCTCTTCTGCAATACTATATCCAGTTCTAGTTGCCCAGTTATAGGAAGGATATTATCAAGCTGGAGGGGGCTCAGAAGAGATTTACCAGAATGTTACCACATATGTAAAGCTTGAGTTATAAAGAAAGACTGGATAAGCTGGGACTTTTTCAACTGGAGCATAGGAGGTTGAGAGGTGGCCTTACAGAAGTTTATACAATAATGAGGAGTACAAATACAGTTGAAGGTAGTTATCTTTTTCCTAGGATGGGGAATTCAAGATTAGGGGTGAGAGGAGAGAAATTTTAAAAAGACATGAGGGGCAAATGTTTTACACAGAGGGTGATTCATGTATGGAATGAATTTCCTGAGGAAGTGGTGGATGTGAGTGCATTTACAACATTTCAAAGATATTAATAGGAAGGGTTTGGAGGGATATGGGCCAGGACCAGGCAGGCAGGAATAGTTTAGTTTGTGATTATGTTCGGCATGGAGTGATTGGACCAAAGGGTCTGTTTCGGTGCTGTATGACTCTATATGTGACTGGTCCAATTAATTGTCTACTCAGTAGTGATGAAAATGTGTTGCTGGAAAAGCGCAGCAGGTCAGGCAGCATCCAAGGAGCAGGAGAATCGATGTTTCGGGCATAAGCCCTTCTTCAGGAAACGTCGATTCTCCTGTTCCTTGGATGCTGCCTGACCTGCTGCGCTTTTCCAGCAACACATTTTCAGCTCTGATCTCCAGCATCTGCAGTCCTCACTTTCTCCTACTCAGTAGTGATCCCCAGGACTTTGGTGGTAGGGCTGCAGTAGGGGTGTACAGTGTGGGGGGTACATAGTAAAACGTAAGTGAAGCAATGCTAATGTCCAAAACTGTTCCTAATATGCAAACACAGTTTGGATTCAGAATACCAATGTAAATTAGTCAAATCTGCAGTACAGGAGAGAGCTCAGTTTACTTAGAGGAAGTAGACACATATTTAACAGAGTGACAAATGAAACAAAATACAGACAGGCATAAGGCACTACACATTGGAAGGAAAAATAACTGATAAAGATATTAGCGACAGTCCAATATTAGCCAAAGATGACCTGGAATGGGATCTAGAGCAACAGCAGACTTAAGACAAAGAGCAAAACAAGCCAAGGACTGAATTACATCGGCAGGTGAGTTCAGTGTAATTAAGAAGCTATTATCTGGTCAGATTAGATTAGATTACCTTCCCTACAGTCTGGAAACAGGCCCTTTGGCTCAACAAGTCCACACCGACCCTCCGAAGAGTA
This sequence comes from Chiloscyllium plagiosum, assembly GCF_037043375.1. Classification (NCBI taxonomy): domain Eukaryota; kingdom Metazoa; phylum Chordata; class Chondrichthyes; order Orectolobiformes; family Hemiscylliidae; genus Chiloscyllium; species Chiloscyllium plagiosum. The sequence continues at coordinate 134,010,112 of NW_028270141.1, forward strand.
ACCCACCCAGACCTATTTCCCTCTGACTAATGCACCTAACACTATGGGCAATTTAGCATGGCCAATTCACCTAACCTGCACATCTTTGGACTGTGGGAGGAAACTCACGCAGACACGGGGAGAACGTGTAAACTCCACACAGACAGTCGGCCAAGGCTGAAATTGAACCTGGGTCCCTGGCGCTGTGAGGCTGCAGTGCTAACCACTGAGCAACCGTGCTGAAATTATATTCAATTTTCTGCATTCAGTTTTTTGTAAAATATTCAAGTCATTTTTTTTTATTTTATTAAACAAATTACAAAACAGTTTACAAAAAACATTGACAGCTGTACACAAAAGACAGCAGTTTTACAAGGGAGAGGAGCAGCAAAGCTAGGCCCCGAACCCTACCATTCAACCATTTTACAGGGAGAGGAGGACAAACCTCAAATCCCAGTTCCACATATGACAAGACAGTGACAATGACATTTGTACATTAGACAATACCGTTACATACAAAAGTGCAGATAATACAGACCCAGCAAGCCCCCGCCCCTCCCACCTTCCGACCACTCTAAGGCAATATTCAAGTCATTGAAGCAGGGAAGAGAAGAGCAATAGGCCTAGTTCCTAATATCAAATAGTTGAGTCAGGAGAAAGATAGGCTGGGGAAACTGAAATCTCTCTATCCTCAAAAACAGGTGCTTCAAAGTTACCTTCTTCAATTATACAAGATATAAAACATCACATTTAACCCATCACAGTTAACCCAGAGCACTACATTAAGTTCTGCCAGGATAGTAGAATCAGAGGACATAGGTTAATAATGAGGAAAAATCAAAAACATGTTCGTTTTTTTTTATATTTCAAAATATGCTTTATTCATAGAAATAAATCTTTGGTACTTGTACAATTTGTCATGTCGTTCAGTACTTTTTTTTTCCAAAAATATACTTTATTCATAAATAATTTGATGGTCTGTACAATTGGTCATGCCATACGTATGTAAACATTTACATACAGAGATCAAAACTTATCATTTTTATACAGGTCTGTACATTTTTTGATCATATGCCCATATAATTAGCTGAGGCGTCAGCAGAGCCCAAATGACTGCATGGGCCCCCTGTTCTTCGTTAGGCAGGCAGACTTTACACAGTGGTTTTTCCCCACCGCGCCTTGGCGGCAGCTGCCCCAAGCTTCAGCGCGTCCCTCAACACGTAGTCCTGGACCTTGGAATGTGCCAGTCTGCAACACTCAGTCGTGGTCAACTCCTTCAGCTGGAAGATCAGCAGGTTTCGGACCACCCAGAGAGCGTCCTTCACCGAATTGATGATCCTCCAGGCACAGTTGATGTTCGTCTCGGTGTGCCTCCCGGGGAACAGACCGTAGAGCACGGAGTCCCGCGTCACGGCACTGCTCGGGACGAACCTCGACAAACACCACTGCATTCCTCTCCAGACTCCCTCTGCATAGGCACATTCCAGAAGGAGGTGTGTGACAGTCTCGTCCCCCCCGCAGCCGCTCCGAGGGCAGCGTGCGGTGCGGCTGAGAGTCCGGGCGTGCATAAAGGATCTCACAGGCAGAGCCCTTCTCACCACAAGCCAAGCCATGTCTTGTGCTTGTTGGAAAGTTCTGGCGATGAGGCATTCTGCCAAATGGCTTTGACAGTCTGCTCAGGGAACCGCTCGATAGGATCCGCCCTCTCCTTTTCCCGAAGGGTCTCAAGGACACTATGTGCTGACCACTTCCTAATGGACTTGTGGTCAAAGGTGTTTTTCTTCATAAATTTCTCCACGAAGGACAGGTGATACGGAACGGTCCAACTACTCGGAGCATTCCACGGCAGCGAGGCCAGGCCCATCCTTCGCAACACCGGGGACAGGTAGAACCTCAGTATGTAGTGACACTTGGTGTTTGCGTACCGGGGATCCACGCACAGCTTGATGCAGCCACACACAAAGGTGGCCATCAGGGTGAGGGTGGCATTGGGTGTATTTTTTCCCCCGTTGCCCAGATCTTTATACAGTGAGTCCCTTCGGACCCGGTCCATCTTTGAACTCCATATAAACTGGAAGATGGCCCGGGTGACTGCAGCGGCACAAGTTCTGGGAATAGGCCAGACCTGTGCCACATATAACAGCAATGACAGTGCCTCACACCTGATGACCAGGTTTTTTCCCGCGATGGAGAGCGACCGTAGCTTCCATCTGCCCAGTTTCTGCCTCACTTTGCTGATACGCTCCTCCCAAGACTTGGCGCATGCCCCAGCCCCCCCGAACCAAATACCCAGCACCTTCAGGTGGTCGGTCCTGATGGTGAAGGGGATCGAGGATTGGTCGGCCCAGTTCCCGAAGAGCATGGCCTCGCTCTTGCCTCGGTTTACCTTGGCCCCCGAGGCCCGTTCGAACTGGTCACAAATGCACATGAGTCTGCACACGGACAGCCGATCCGAGCAGAAAACGGCGACGTCATCCATGTACAGGGAGGCCTTAACCTGCAGGCCCCCACTGCCAGGAATAGTCACCCCTCTCAGGCTCGCATCCTTCCTGATGGACTCGGCAAATGGCTCTATGCAACACACAAACAAGGCAGGAGAGAGGGGGCAGCCCTGCCTGACTCCAGATCTGACTGGGAAGCTATCTGATTCCCACCCGTTGATTGAGACTGCACTGACAATGTTGGTGTAGAGCAGTCTGATCCAATTGCAGATTCCCTCCCCAAAGCCCATTTTGGAGAGAACAGCTCTCATATACCTGTGTGATACCCTGTCAAAGGCTTTCTCCTGGTCCAGGCTGATCAGGCAGGTGTCCAACCCTCTGTCCTGCACGTAGGCGATCGTATCCCTGAGGAGTGCGAGACTCTCAGCGATCTTCCTGCCCGGCACAGCACAGGTTTGGTCAGGGTGAATCACCGACCCTAGAGCAGACCTGACCCGGTTGGCGATTACCTTTGACAGAATTTTGTAATCTGCATTCAACAGTGAGATTGGTCTCCAATTTTTGAGTTCCTCCCTCTCCCCCTTCCGCTTGTAGACGAGGGTGATGATGCCTTTCCTCATGGATTCACTCATGGTACCTGCCCGAAGCATACTGACATACACCTCCAGCAGGTCCTGGCCAATCAAGTCCCACAGAGTGGAATAGAGCTCGACCGGTAAGCCGTCGCTTCCGGGAGTTTTATTCTTTTCGCAGGACTCGAGGGCCTTGGTCAGCTCATCCAGAGATAGCGGCTAGTCCAGCCTCTCCCGTGTTCTGTCGTCTAAGACCTCCGTGATAGAGGACAGGAATGACTGGGAGGCCGCGCTGTGGGTCGGCTTCGCGTCATAAAGACTGGCGTAGAAGGATTTGCTGATCCTCATGACGTCAGCCTGAGATGACGTTATCGAGCCATCTTCTTCCTTCAGACTGCTGAGCACGGAGCTCTCTTTGTGCACCTTCTGGAAGAAGAAACGTGAGCACGTTTCGTCCTCCTCCACCGAGCGGACCCTGGACTGGAAGATTATCTTGGAGGCCTCCGAAGCAAAGAGCGAGGCTTGCTGGCCCTTCACCTCCTTGAGGTCCTCCGTGACATCCACCCCCATCATCTGCAGCAGGAGCAGGTTCTGCATACTTTCCTGGAGCTGAGACAGTTTTCCCCGCCTCTCTCTCGCCTCCTGAACACCTTTGAGGATGAAGAACCTCTTGATGTTCCCTTTTACTGTTTCCCACCAGTGCGCTGGGGACTCAAAGAGGGGCTTCACGGTTCTCCAACCTGCGTAGTCCCTCTTGAGCTCCTCAATGTTTCCCGGGGTCAACAGCTTGGTGTTCAGCTTCCACGTTCCCTTACCAGCCTGCTGCTCGTCCTGTAGGTGACAGTCGGCCAGCAGGAGGCAGTGGTCGGAGAAGGACACCGGCTTGACGTCGGTGGATCTGACCGAGAGCGTTCGGGACACAAACAGGTAATCTATCCTTGAGCGGATAGACCCGTCTGCCCGTGACTAGGTGTATCTACGCTGCGCTCCGTCTGCAGGGGCGCTGAAGACGTCGTGCAGCTTGGCATCTTTTACCATGTCCATCAGGGCTCTGGACGTGGTGTCTAGTTTACTGTCCCCCCCGCCGGATCGTCCATCTGCATCAATGATGCAGTTGAAGTCTCCGGCCAGAATGACCGGCCTGGACGTAGCCAGCAACAGTGGAAGCTGCTGCAGGACGGCCAACCGTTCACTCTTACCCACTGGGGCGTACACATTAATCAGTCTCAGGGGAGCATTCCTGTACATGATGTCGGCGACGAGGAGGCGCCCGCCCACCACCTCCTTAACCTCAGAGATGGTGAAGTTGCCTCCTCTCAACAGGATACCCAGGCCGGAGGCGCGGCTATCGTTGCCCCCCGACCAAACTGACGGCCCATGGGCCCATAAGCTCGACCATCTCCTGTAGCTGCTGAGGTGCGGTATCCCACACTCCTGCAGGAACAGGACGTCGGCTTTAACGTTGGCCAGGAAGGCCATCGTGGAAACACATCGCGTAGCCGATTTGATGCTACACACATTGATGCTGGCAACTCTTATCCCCATTTTAACAGTTTACAAGGTTAACAGTGTCCATTTGCTGCTGGTCTTGCCCCTCTGGGGTAGCTGTGTGCATTCCCGTGGTGACGGCAAACTGCTTGACCATCCCAGGGCTGAGGTAGCTGTCCGGCTCCACCCTGGAGCCATTTCCCCGCTCTGGTGTCTTCGGGTCGAGCCCAGGGTCCGCATAGTCCAGTTCTCCATCTTACAACGGGGCTGTCACAGGTCCGCTGCTCCCAGTTACCTGGAGCTGTGGGCCGGTGGGTACCTCTTGGTTCTCACTGGGTGGGGGGAGGCCTTTACCCGTCCCCTCAGAGAGATCGTCTTTTCCTGCTTGGGCGGTGCTGCCCTCCTTTTTCTCCACGGCGCTCTGTCTCTTCCTCTGGTGACGACCCGCCTTGCGCCCATCCTCATCGTCGGAAGAGCTGCATGTGTCCTCGTCACGTAGGTGTCGCTTCCCCCCTCGCTGGGTGGCTTTGGGAGGTTTCCTCTTCCTGCTTTTGACAGTAATCCAATCCTCTGCTTCCTTTGGTCCCTTCTCTTCCATTTCCTCCGTCTGTCCTGAAGGAGCTTGGATCGGCTGCTGCACCTCCCCGCTGTCTGCCGTCTGCTCTGCTACAGCCTGCCCTTCCTTCTGGTTGCCTCCAGACACCGTTCCCGTGCTGTTTTGTGGTACCTTGCTGGTCTTGGGCGGTCCACGGCTCGTGTTGCCACCTCCAGCCATCTGTGCGTAGGTGGCAGCCCCTCGTCTTGGGCAGGCCTCGTACATGTGGCCCGCCTCTCCGCACAGATTACAGTTCTTAGCCTCCTTACATTCCTTGGTCGGGTGGCCTTCCTGCTTGCAATTTCGGCAGATGGTCACCTTGCAATCCGCCGCCATGTGGCCTGACCTCCCGCAGGTTCGGCACACTTTTGGCTGCCCTGCGTATGTCAGGTAACCTCTGCTTCCTCCGATGGCAAAGCTGGAGGGTGGGTGGAGGATGTTCCCACTGGCATCGACCCTCAGGGTTACCCTGACCTGTCGTTTGCTGGTCCAGATCCCGAAAGGATTGACCACATCAATACTCTCTCCCTCGACCTGGACGTATCTTCTCAAGAAGGTCAGGACAGCTGCTGCTGGGGCGTGAGGGTTGTATGTTCGTATAGAGTAATCAGCATTTGGAACAGTACCACTTCAGTACTTAAATCCAGGTTGACAGTGAATAGGGTACTGAAAGACTGCTGCATTGTCAGAGTTATGATCCCGTAGCCTCATTTGAAGAAGAGCCAGAATTCTCCCAGTATCCAATCCAATCTTTATCCCTCAGTCAACATCATTAAAACCAATAATTTAGGAATTATCACACCGCTCATTGTGGAAACTTGCAGATGGATGTTAAATCAAGACTCCGTCTACCCTCACAAATTCCCCTGTGCAAATTAGCTGTGTGTTTCCAAAATTACAACAGTGTTACAATGTTCTTCACTGTTTGTAAAACACATTGGGACATTCTGAGGTTGTGAAATATGAAATGTAATATAATAGCAAGTATTTTTTCTGAGAAGTGTAACTTAAGAGAAAAAGATTGAGTGCAGCATAAAAGGGAGTGTGGAGTGGTTGGGCAAATGGCCAGTGACTCTGCTGTGTATGCCAACTAATGAAAGCAACGGCTTTAAACCTGATCAGGGTACAGTTGGATGAAATGTAGGGGGAGTAGGCAGAGAATGCAAGCTTTTACTGAAATAAGTCAATGACCCTTTGCCATTTGTATGTACCTCAAGTAATTTCTTTCTAATTATTCTGAAAAGAATGAGACCCATGTAATATAATTTACGTGCAACACTGAGCCAACATAAAAAAAATTCTCTGTGAAAACTAATCAATTGTGGAAATCCCGTGTCACAACCCTGCTATTTCTACATCGAAAGACCAGCAAAAAAGTGGCAAACTTTAATTATACACTAACGGGAAACCATGTATAAATTACAACGGATAAATGAAAAAAAAATGCTCAATGAATAATATTTTCATATCTGTGTGATTTTATGTACTTCCTTAACCAGAACATGGCCACATGATACCAGATGATTTGTCCAGGGACTATATGTCCTTCGGGATATTCCAGCTAATTCCTGTATAGTCCGTACTCTATGCTTATTTTCCACATGACAGTGAGGAGCAGAACTTGATTATCCAATATTAGCCAACAGCGCTGAAAATATCCTATAATATTCTTAACATCTATAAATATTTTCTTGTTTTTTTTCATGGGACGTGTGCATAGCAGACAAAAAAAAACACCCCCGCCCCCCGCAAAATTGTAGCGAATTTTGCTTTAAACTGCAGGGTGGAGTCACGTCTGTTGACGTTTGCGGTCACTGGCGCGTCATCCGGCCAGAGATTTAAAGCAGGAATGCTTCGATTCCTAACGCAGCTTCAGTTATCTTGTTTTGCACGGAGCAGCCCATATATCATAGGCATCTGCTAAAAACAATCCACCACAATAACATATGCTGGGATCCAAGTGAAGTGGGGGGGACTGAATTCAGACTCACGTCACGTGAAAAACAATGCTGAACAGATGTAATCCCCTGAAGCCAAAGACAAGCCTGGTCTGAACACCGTATCATTATAAAGGGTGGGGAGCCAATCCAGTGTTTCAGCAGAAATTTAGCCTTATGCACTTCCTACCTCATTGCCTTCCCAGCAAGTCGGCTCTTGCTTGAATCCTTCTCATCTTATATAGCTTGAAATGTGTAACGTTTGCAAATTGGGAACAGCTTGATTGTGTTTTTTTTTAAGTGCATAATACTGAAAAGAAGGCATTTCTTCCAAGATTGTCAATTTGCATTCATCAGGACACCTCGCGAGTAATATTAATATCCAGTAAAAGGAAAACACCATCTTTTCATTCACTCATGGGACTTGGGCATTGCTGTTGCCGCCATTTTTAAAACTTTTGCTGCATGATAAAAGAGTAGTGCTCCATTGGCAAGTGGATTCTGTTTGGAAGAGATTTTGCCATGGACAGTGCACCAGTTAATGATGAATAACAGTTAACTGCCAAGTTTAATTTAGTTTTAAACCAGTCAGATTGAGTTGAAACAGATAGTGTGTATACATGTTCACCTTGCTTGCAAAGTGGGCAGATCATATCAAGCAGCGTATCCCATCAGCTGTTCACAATAAGCAACCTACTGACCACACCCAAACAGCACAAGCTTGCATATCTCACAGCAGTGCTTAACATTCAAAGTAATTCTGCAATTGGCAAGGATTTGCTAAATAGTCCTGTGTATTTGAGGAATTACATTGTCAACCAATTTAGTACTGTCAGGTTCACGATGTGGTCCACATGTGCATGCTGAAAACCACACACATTCATACACAGGGTCCTGTTATTTACAGGAGAAGAGTTCTAGGGGGTTTGACCTAGTGACATTGAAGACACATCAATATATTTTGAAGTCAGTTTGGTATGTGCTTGCACCTTCAAGATGGTGGTGACCCCATCTATCTGCTGCTCTTGTCCTCCAAGGTAGAGTCACAGGTTTGGAAGGTGCTGTTAAAGAACTCTCAACTAGTTGTTGCAGTGCACATTTGTACACATTGGTGACACTGTGCATCAGTGCTGAAGTGAATACTGCAAAGAATGGTCAGGGTGACAAGAAAGTTTATTTTTCCAGGAGTGTTAAGCTTCTTGAATGTAGTTGGAAGGGAGCCTAGTGCAAACGGAAAGTATTATATTACACTCCTGACTTGTGTTTTATAGGTGATGGAAAATCAGGAGATGAGTTACTTGCCACAGAGTTCCAGTTTCTATCCTTCTCTTGTAGCTACAGTATTTATATAGTTGGTCCAGTTCAGTTTATGGTCAATGGAAACCCCCAGGATGTTGATAGCAGGGAATAGAGCTACGGTTATGCTATGAAAGTCAAGAGAAGATTTAAGATATTACATTCTCCCTTGAAGGAGATGGTTATTGATTGGTACTTAGTAGCACAGGCCAGAATGTGATCTGAGCATCACTGAGAGGAACTGTTTTAGTATCTGAGGAGTTGTGATTGGTTCGGAACATTATGCAATCAATGAGGAAATCCCACTTCTGACCTACTGATGGAGGGAAGGTCATTGGTGAAGCAGCCTAAGATGGTTGGGCCTTGGATACCACCCTGAGGAACTCTTGTAGAGATGTCTTGGAGCTGAGATGACTGATCTCCAACAACCATGTGCATCTTTCCATGTGCCAGGTATGACTCCAACCAGTGGAGACGTTCCCCTGCCCCTCTCCCAGGTATATGCCCATCTTGCAGCTGTACTGGAACAGCTTGACTATTGGCATGAGTTAATGGGTCACAAGTCATCAGTACAATTACTGAAATGTTGTCAGGGCCCATTGCAATATCCAACATAGAAACAGGCCATTTAGTGAATGCCATGTTGGCCACATGAGAATCCTCCAGTTAACACGGTTACACGGTTACACAAATGAGTGTGAAATTACCTGAAATTAGAAGGTTAATGAGTGATTTGATCAAAGATTGTACAATGAGCCGGTTGGGTAAGATCAAGATAAACTGTTGGTTAGGAAGTTTATTATCAGGGCCATAGTCAAAAACATGAGAGACAATCCTTTTAGGTAGTTAGAAACACATTTACGCACAAGAGGCAAAAACTGTTTTCCACAATTGGCAATTTTAAATCGAAGGTGTTTGGTCGACAAAGTTATTGAGGTATGTGAACATTTTCCCTGATCAGAAATATTGTTACACACCTCTGGAGCAGGATGGGACTTGAACTCCGGTCTACCTGGTTCAAAGGCTAGGACTTTACCACTGTGCCATATGAATCCCTCCCCTACACTCAAAATGGATGGTACAGGACATAGAATGTAGTTAAGCTGCAGATCAGCTGTGATCTCACTGAATGTGGGAGCAGGCTTGAGGAGTCCAATAGCGCCCTCCTCCATCCCCCACACTATGTTCCTATCTCCAAGTCTTCTTTTCCTTCCTCCCTCAGCCTTCCCCTTACATGGTATGCCTTTAACTATCACTGTTACAGAAGCCATGCCAGTAGTGGAACAGCCAGTATCCCTGACATTTCCTCCGATCAAAACTATTTTTTAAAAGCCAGCATCGAACTCCTCATCTCCTGAACTGCCCCTCGCCTCCATAGCAACAAGGTCTCTGCCAAAAAGCCCATGTGTGCAAAGGTTCGAGACATTTCATGCAGGTTTTGCATCAACAGAAGCTTTAGAAACAGTTCAGCTCTCACGCAGGGCTGCATTTTTTTTTTAGAAGTGGAAAATATTGGTCACTATATTTTAACCTTTAGCACAAAGAAATGGTAAAAAATAAATAAATAAATGTGGGTTTCCAGCACATGTGAGCCTTTGAATGCTTTTTTTTCCACATGGAAACAGAGCAGGGAGTGCGAACCACCCCCTTCTCCCCACCGTCCTGTAGTACGTGCAGTGTGTCATTTCACTGTCCGGTGTTGCGGTCGCTGTTACACGGCTGGGAAAAAAACTGTCGTGTGTGGGCGAGACTTAAGGAGTGTGTGTGTGTGTGTGTGTGTGTGGTGGGGGGGGGGGGGGGGGGGAGACCGGTAATCCACTGGACCCAAGGACGATGCCGCCAGATCCACAAATTCGGACTGTCTTTGCATAGGTTCCAGCAGACACATTTCACTTCGCTTCCCTATTGTACACTCAGTCTGATACTTGCGACCTTTTTATTCCAGTAAAAGGTTCTGAAACACTCGGGAACTGGATAATTGAATGAAGCCCTCCGAAACCCAGACGCTATTTTGCATTTCGATGGCAGCTAGGTATGGTTAGTGTGTGTGTGTGTGTGTGTGAGAGAGAGAGAAAGCTCCTTGGGCGAACTCCCCGCTTGCATTTATATCTGGGAGACCATCTCCAGAACCGCGCGGAGGGGTTTCGCCATGGACACACGTTTTCCTGTCGCCTCCTGTCCCTAAGTCTCTCTGTCCCTGGATCCAGCGGTAACGCTGACAAAACAGGAAGGAGCCAGCGAGAAAAGGAATGGACAGGGGGGCCGGGGGTCTTTGACTTTAGTGGCGGGTGGAAGGTAAAATATTTGGAGAGGGAAGGTAGGTGGTGCAAACAAGCCAAAAATCATCACTGGCAGGAATACACTCTTGGCTTCATTCTCAGAGGAGGGGGAGGGGACGGGGGGGGGGGGGGGGGCAGGAGTGTGCGTGTGAGAGTGGAGGGGCGATTGAATCTCTGTCCAACAGCACGAAAAGGGAATCCCTCCGTACAGACGTCACATTAACCGAGGAAACACACACCTCGCATCATTTGACGCAAATATCCATTTTTAGACAACGCGCTACGTCAATGGACGGTACCACCCGCCAGATCTTACTCAGAGAGAGACGGAGCGAGAGAGAGAGAGATAGAGACCTCACACAACTCAACTGCTGGTTTACAAATAAGTTCCTTTCCTCTTAAAAGAAATAAATATGGACAGGCGTATGGAAACAAAAGGTCAAAGTGGAAACAATGTAGTGGGGAGAGGAAGCTGTGAATTGCTGATTGTCAGAGGGAGGGGGAGGAAGAAAGTAGCTCTAAGCTCCCTCCCTCCCAGAGAGTCTGAGAGAGGACTGGGCGGAACCAGGCAGTTTTGACGTGAATCCTCAGCCACGGGCGTGCTGGAAATAAAAAGAGCAGAGTTTAATACCAGAACACTGACTCATCAACGCTCGGGCAAAGGAGTAAGCAGCAAGCCCCGAGACTAATAGAGTGAGGGGAGGGAGGGTTAGTGAGGAGAGGAGGGGGAGGCGGCGCAAAGTCGAAAAAAATAATTAGTCACTGCGGGGAAAAAAAAGCGATCAGACTCGCTAAACGGGACCGAGAAGTGTGTGGAAACAAAAAAAAAATTGTGATTTTATTTCTCTGTAAGATATTATTAAAGTTTCAACCTAGAAAGAGAAGGAGGGCTGATGTGGAAGGCGAATCCAGGAAGTTTTATGGATTTTTTTTTCTGTTGCAGAGAGGAAGACTTGTTTTAAAGCGTGGTTCATGACAGAAGCGTGGAATTAACTGAGGAAGAAGTTTATTTTATTTTCTTTTAAAACGGACTTGCAGATTTTATTTAGTTTTGCTTTTGGAATTATTCTAAGAGGTTTGTTTGAAATATTGACTGTACTTACCTGGGAGAGACTGACGGTCGGTTCCAGCTTTAAGAAGAAGTGGGAGAGGAAAAAAAACCCCGTCTTCCTGTGTTCCCGGGGAGGGGGTGGTGTTGGTGGTGGGGGGGGACCATGTACCAGGAGTATCCAGTGAACTACGACTCATCGTCCCGCAGCAGCTTGTCTCCAGCTCATCAGGACAGTGTGTTCAGCAGCTCCGCGAGCAATTTCAACAGCGCTTCACAGGTAAGAAGTGATCTGATTCCTTACACACTTGTACCCTCCGGAAATCCATTTTGTGGAGGCATTTTGGATTCTCCCCCTCCCCATAGTGTGCCACTTCACTGAACCTTAATGATTTTTGTGTTTTTCTTTTGATTATATTATCGGAGTTTCAGTAACCTGTCGCTGACCAGACCCTGTGTGTGTGTGTGTCCTCCTTTCGTTTCTCTCTCCTCTCCCCCCCCCCCCCCCCCAGCCCGGACTCCTGGACTCGTGGCTTGTATGTTGCTTCCTGTTCCCAGTCGGCGGGTGTCTGTCGGAGCTTGGCACTGTGTGTTTGGCACACTGTTGTAGTGGCGGAGCTTGGCGCTAGTGTGATTCACCAGATTGTAGGAGCGGAGCGGCGTCTGCCTTCACCCGCTGTGTGTCTGCAGGTGATGCCTGACGTGAAGAAGTGACACTCTTGACATTAATGACTTGCTTCAGTCAGGGGCGAACAGTCATGAATTTACATCCGCGGGAAGGAATTTCTCACTTTTTTTTCTCTCTCAATCTTTACCAGGAGTCTTACCCCCGTCCCCTCTTGTTAAGTCTACATTCTCTCTTCTCTAGCCCCTCCCACAATCCTGTTATTCTTTCTCCCTGTTCAGCATATTTCGTTACAAACTTGGTCGATTTCAGGGGGGTTGGGAATGAGAGAGAGGAAGGGAATGGAATTCAGACGCTGTCAGTCCCGCCAGCATTACATATCCCAGAGCTGTCTGGAAAGTAGCATTGGTTTTCACCGGAGTAACCCGAAGGCGGCTCAAATGTCCTTATTCTGAAACAACATGTGAAGGAAGCACCTTCCCAAATATCGGAATATCTGCCCTCCCCGTCTTTCCAAACAAAAATAAAACGAAGTGTCTGACTGAAAAGGACCCGAATAATAGCTGATTTAGATTTGAGAGAAAAGCCCATTTCTGTACAGGATCAGGTCTACCTCGGGCGCTGTCACTGTAACTGCAGCCCTGTCCCGTCCTGCCCTGCCCTGCCCTCTTTATTTGCTTTATGCAATCTTTCACACACTGTTCCTGGCTTTAAGGTTGATGGAGAAATGAGGCGAGCAGGAGGGAATCTTGCGCAAGGCAAGAGTTGGCTGAAGTTACAAAATCGGTTGCGTAACCTTCTGTGTGTGTTTTTTTCAAAATAAAAGTCTCCAGACTTTCCTCCTCCAGCCCAGCGGCGGAAATCGTTCCCCAGCCTTGGTGCCAACGTGATAACTTGTAGCGAAGCGCTTTCAGATGTTAACTTTACCTCGCCCCCTCCCCTTCCTGTGCTCCACAAGCCAGAATAAGATCCCCCCCCCCCCCCCCTCCCGAAATCTCCATACCTTTTCCGGGTAGCGCTTGGGAACATTGTTCCTGCTTCTCAGATCTGTCACCTTCTTAATTGGAATTCATGTTAATATTTGATACTGACTGCATCCACCCCCCCTCCAAATCAGCCCACCCACACTAGCCGTTCCTGGGCCTCCTAACTTTGCATCCTGCTCCGTGGACTGAGCTCTGTCAGTTGTGTATTTAAGATGTTGACTTACTGTCAATATACAGCTACACAGGCGACTCTCTGACCACACCCCACAGCTCCCTCTCTCTCTCTTACCCCCCCCCCCCCCCCTCCTTTTTTATTACACAGTGGCTGTTTTGTTGGCGTCCACAGTTTGTGGTTTGAAACCATGCCGGATTAGAAATTTTCGACTCTTATAACATTTTTACACATGGAAAATTAAATGTACCCCGATGATACATAGTGTACAAACTGTGTGTGCTCTGTGCCTCCATCTCTCTGGGCTCGTATAGGCACTACGGGATGGGGGGGGGGGGGGGGGGAGGTCTCTGACCAAGGCCAGCTGGGATTTCTTTTTCAGCTACATTTTTTCTGTCTTTAGCTTTCTGTCTGGCATCTGTCCCCACGGGCTTGCAGTAACTGATTTTGAGCTCGTACCCAATGGATAATTGACAGGCTTCTATAAAACTTGTCATCACTACTGGTTTTCCTCCTTCCAAAATCGGCACAGGAGAGCAGGAGGTTGTTCAGCCCGTCAGAGTCTGCCCTATCCCTATAGACCAGTGAGTGCTTTCAGATGCTTACCCAACTTGCTGTTGAAAACCACAGTTGAATCTGCCTCCACCACACTCTCAGGCAATGCATTCCAGATCCTAACCACTTGCATTTTTAAAAAACCAAAAATATTCTTATGTTTCCTTCAGTTCTTTTGCCAGTCTCCTTAAATCAGCATTCTGTATCTGCAGAAGTGAAAAGGAACAGTAGAATTTTTATAGCACCTTTCAGAACCATCAGTGCATCACAATCAATTAATCTGTCTTGGGTATTGGCTGGGGGAGAAATATTGGCCAGGGCACAAGAGAAAGCTCCACTTCTTCATCAAAATAGTGTCTTGAGATTTTTTTTTGTGAGGACTGAGGGCTGCTTGATTTAATGTTTCAACCTAAAGGTAGGTTGGCCTACCATCAATTGTCAACTCCCAAAGTGGGTGGATCAGGGAATGGGATTAAGGTTTAATACTAATAATGTATGCATCGTAGTGTTAGGTGAAGAGGTAAATGTAGGGGTATGGGTAGGTTGCGCTTTGGCGGGTCGGTGTGGACTTGTTGGGCCGAAGGGCCTGTTTCCACACTAAGTAATCTAATCTAATCTAATCACAAAGTGTCAGAGGGGATGGGTCTCTAATGAGGAAAGACTCCCTGCACAGATGAGAAAGGGATGCCAGCAGCATAGGTGGTTGGGGGAAGGATTTGGCTTTTCAGTGAGGCATATCCAGATTCCATTTGGGAATGTCAAGCTCACTTGCTCGACAAACTGTACTCTGGTATAAATGTGGGCAGCTGTCAGGTCTAGTTAGAATATTGTGGGATGTGAATGCCATGATCAAGACCAGCCTTTGTTGCCCTGCAGTGACTGACTGATTAATTGATGCCTTTTGTTTTTGTAATTATATTCTGGTCTTTTTGCACATTGAGCCTAGGAACCTCACCTCACCTCGAGGTCCACAAATAAGGAATGCTACCTATGGTTCCTAGCTCCATGGCAAATAAACCAATATAAGGAAGACTGTCACCCTAAGATGCCTCAGGCACTCTCTTTAGGTTATGCCTTTTTTAAGTTGAGAAAGAGATGTATGGTCAAATCAATCCTGGCAAATTATATTTCAAATATTGACTACCATACATTGATATGCAACAGGCACATGTCTGTTGTGCACACAAGTGATGTATATTTAATACTGATTTTGCATTGAAATATAAGTGTGCAGTTTGTTCATAGACATTTTTCACTGAACAAATCGATTATAACCTCTACAAAAAAATTAATGCACATTCCAATTTTATCAACCTTAAAGCCAGGAAAGTCATGAAATATGTTCTATATCCCTAGTCATCCAGGATTTACAGTTTAGTGAGATGACAGCCTGATAATGCCACAGAAAGATAGGATTGGATTAGATTACTTACTGTGTGGAAACAGGCCCTTCAGCCCAACAAGTCCACACTGACCCTCTGAAGAGCAACACACCCAGACCTATTCCCCTACATTTACCCCTTCACCTAATACTACAGGCAATTTAACATGGCCAATTCACCAAACCTGCACATTTTTAGACTGTGGGAGGAAACCGGAGCACCCGGAGGAAACCCATGCAGACATGGGGAAAATGTGCAAACTCCACACAGACAGTTGCCTGAGGCGTGAATTGAACCCGGGTCTCTGGCGCTGTGAGGCAGCAGTGATAAACACTGTGCCACCGAGCCAGCCATTAACTTTAGTTTCCTGGTGTGTGCCTTGTATGCATTGCCATAGATGAGCTCCATCATCACTTTTGCAAGACAGCATCCATACTCTGGCCACTTTCAATTCGTAACCAATGTCTGGTTTGAATATTAGCTGTCTTGATCATTATCAAAAGAAAGGTTCATAGTTTGGACATCAAAGCAAACCACCTCTTCTATTTCGCAAGAACAGTATTTATTCCAGGTTGCACTTAGTCCTGACTTGGACATATCTCATTATTCTTTCAATTCTGCCACTGGAAACCACTGTCCAACTGTGGGAGTTTAATCAGCACAAAGCTTCAGTGGTTAAAGGAGTTGGCCCACCAGCAGTGTACCTCAGGTACTGGAGATAGGCATTCAATGTGAGATTGCTTGTGTCTGTATATATGACAAAGTAAGATTGAGGGTTGAGCATTTTGCGATATGATGATGTATGTCATGATTGCCAAAGTTTCCTTCCCTGATGTGAGGGGGCCACTCCAAATCCACTGTATATAGCTGTGACATGAATGCTTGTTGGCTGAGGTATGCCAGAGCAGTGGTATGCAATTCTTTCATTCTTGCACACAACCCTCCATTAAAACTGAGGCAGAACCCTTAGGAGTATAGATATGTAGAGGGATCTAGGTGTGCAAGTTCACAGACCATTGAAGGTGGCAATGCAGGTGGATAAGATAGGAAAAAAAATAGGTCTATGTATGGCATGCTTGCCTTCATTGGAAGGGGCGTTAAGGATAAGGATTGACAAGTTATGCTGCAGCTCTATATAACTTTAGTTAAGCCACACTCGGAATATTGCGTGCCGTTCTGGACACCACACTAGTGGATGGCTATGGATGCTTTGGAGAGGGTACAGAATGGTTTACCAAGATATTGCCTGGTATGAGGGATTTTAGCTATGAAGAAAGGTTGGATAGACTGGGTTTGTTTTCACTGGAGTGCAGAAGGTTGAGGGGTGACCTGATAGAAGTTTATAAGATTGTGCAAATGACATGGATAGAGTAGAAAGAATGAGGCTTTTTCCCAGGGAGGAGAGGTCAATTCCTAGTGGACATAGGTTCAAGGAGCAAGGAGAGTAGTATGAAAGAGATGTGGGAGTCAAATTTTTCACTGTGTTGAGTACCTGGAACGCGTTATCAGAGGAAGTCGTGGAAGCAGACAAAATAGCAGCATTCAAGAAACACCTAGACAAATACATATAAATAGGAAGGGAATAGAGGGGTATGGATCCTATAAATGAAGACAGTTTTAGTGTGGAAGGGCTAAATGTGTCGGCGAAGACTTGGAAGGGCTGAAGGGCCTGTTCCTGTGCTGTATTGTTCTTTGTTCTTTATTCTATTTCTTCATTAGACCTCTTTTTATAGAATCCTATTCTTCCACTACAGCTACCAAGTTAACTCTTAAAAGCACATTAGTTGTAAATTTCAAAATAGTTTCTCCACTTGGCCTTTTTTGAGTCAATACAGTGTAGCAGCTGGCTGCTTCCTTCCACAGAATGATACAACAACTGGAAAGTTCCAGAAGAGTCAAAATCTGAACATGTAATCTGTGCAACATGAATTCCAATTCCATCTTGGCAGTTCACAACTTTGGAATTTAAAAATAGTCACAATTTATTTTAAAAAATGAGAAGCTGTTGAATTATCACCAAACTAAGTCCTTTAGGGAAAGAAATCTGTCGTCCTTGCTCTGTGTTTTATCTGTCTGATTAAAGTCTGATATAGGCCAATATACTTGATTCTTGGTCAAGTCACTAATGCGACTGCTCAGTTGTATCTGGGACGATCGACATTCACATTTTAGGTTTGGATATGAAGAGTAGCGATTTAGATCAGATCTGTCTATTCTACAGCCTGCGGGCCCACAGGACCTGGAAACTCAGCCCTTTTTGGAATTATTTGATGTTCACTAGAGTGTCCCCTTTTTAACAATGTAGACCTGGTTATTTGCAAAGGTTTAATGCCTCATTGGTGATAGATTCAAAATCAGGACTGCAGGATGTGCTAACATTAGCAGTGGCTCTAGTTGTTCTGTGGATGTGGAGTCTCTGTTGAGACCAGCAATCATTGCTCATTCCTAGATGTTCTTACACAGTTGAGTGCCCCTTCAAAGGCTATCTAGGACCTGGAGTCACTTAGGTCAGACTGGGCAGGGGCAAGGGATTGTCTTTTTCATGAAACTTAATAAAGCGTTTCTAATCAACTGTCAGCTTTTTTGTTTTGTTTTAAAACTGCTTCCAGTTTCTTATTCCATTATCTTTTAAACTGCATTAAAATTTTCTACCTGCCACACTGAAATTTGCACTCCTGTTCCCTGGATTTTTACTACAGCCTTCCTAGAGTATCAGACCAGTAACACCACTGATATGTTGCCGTACCCATTTAAAGTTTTAGATATCTACAAATCAATGATTTGTGGGAGGAGATGGGAAGGAAAGAAAATGGAGAACAAGGTATGATTTCCAGCATTACGAGTTGGACTGTAAAATGCTGTGGGACTTCCTAAGGTTGTGAAAGTCACTATATAAATGCAATTTATTTTTAAGTCGAGCAGGTGTTGACCTCTGTGGTTACGATGATGATGCTTATAGTTAGACTTTTCTGTAGCAGCGCTGATAGTTTTAGAAACTAGAAATGGTTGCCTCTACTTGCGAAAAAAAATTCCCATGACGCTTGTAATGTGTTTATGAATGAAATATTGATTTTGTTTTAACGTGGTGGGACTGCAGCACAAGCACTTATTGGCTTTGATTTTTTTTCCTTTGCAACTTCCTTTCCTTAGAAATACCGATCCGATATGCCAGGATCCAGCAGTGCCTTTGTCCCAACAATCACAGCCATTACCACCAGCCAGGACTTGCAGTGGATGGTACAGCCCACGGTTATAACCTCAATGTCTAGCCCATACTCCCGGACACACCCTTACAGTCTGCCAGCCGCCAGCATCTCGTCACCTTCCTCCACCACTTTACACCGACCTGGGGTGATCAAAACCATTGGAGCTACAGGGCGAAGGAAAAGAGATGAACAGGTGAGAGATTGCAATTATGTGTGTCTGCAGAGATTTAAAAAAAAAAGCTCCTCAGCCCCATTCACTTCACCATCTGAAGTCTGCTCAGTTTCCTGTTCTTCGTAGCCTTGATAATCATTTTGGTTCCTTTGATCTCAGTCATCAAAATTTTCATATGAATCACCTTGTGGGAAATCTCGGGTGGGAAAAGTAGAATTCTCTCTTTACCGTCCTGGCGACTGATTTGGTGACTGATCATAGCCATCATTGTCTTGGTAATCAGTATACAACAGACCCAAACATCAAATGTGGAAACTCCCAGTGGTGGACAGCTGTGAGAATATTTGTTCCAAAAGTCCTTCAGACTCCCTCCTTCCACTGGTTTTTCACAAAATATTTCAACTTGAAAGACATTAGTTGAAATAGCACCTTCACTTCCAGACGTTCCTGACAAATTGCTACAAGGAACTTGTAGCAGCCTCGATGCATAAGATTCTGTTGTTACCCAGTCCACACAATCTCTGAAATGTTCAATTGTGTGCAAAATTGAAATTTTTTTTTTGTTCTAGTATTATGTATCAAGATGGTGATGGGAGTGGGTAGTTGGCGGTACATAGGGCATTCTGGAGGCAAGTGTCATCTTGTATCTTGAAGAACCTCCACTTCTAGCACAAAATGTGTCCTGTGATAGCTCTTTAACCAATAGTATTTACTTTAGTCCACCCCTCTTTCTCTTTCCTGATGCACTATTCTTAATTTATCTAATCCCCTTTGAATTTATGTTCCAGTTTCTGCCTCACTGTTCACCTATTCCATATTCTAACAATCATCTCCTTGGAAGGAAAAAGAAATGCCTTTCTTGTTCATGTTCCTTCTAGTGAAATTTCTCCTTTTTTAAAAAAACAAAAGATTTATTTCTCTTCCCCCTCTGTTTTTCATGGGTCTGAGTGTTGCTGGCATTGTCTGGTTTTATTGCCATCTCCTATTGCCCTGGAGAAAGCACCTCACTAGCTATACCCTCACCTCTGAATTTAATAAAGAAAAGAAATCTGAGCCTCATCTCCACTTGTTAGTAACAAATCTTTCACTGTTTACCCTCTCAAAATCTGTTTGTCATTTTGAAATGCTTCATTAGATGACTTCTCCATTGAGTCTGTTCCAGTCAAGGAAGCATACCGCCATCGATTTTTTATTTTTTAATTTTTTTTTTCCCCCATAAGTTTCAACCATTTTCTGCATAACCCCTGGCAGTTGTCATAAAACCCCATCTCTGGCTTAACTATTTAATTTCCATGTTACCACACATAAAAATTCAATACTACTTCCCTGTTTTTACATTCAAAGCACCTATGTATGACCTGAATAATACTGTTTTATTTTCTTAAATTTGGCTTGCAAATACATAAATATTTATTAAAGGAAAACCATTATAAATGGGTGTACAATTAAACATAATCACAGTTCGAAACATGTCCCATTGGATTCAGCACTGGGCAGGTTTCGTGATTGCATCGCCTGCGTTGCATTTTGTTCATAATTGTAATTTGATCTGTTGTAAAGGACTAGCACAGCTAGTGTATGTTATAAGGAATATCATATTTTGTAAATCTTAAGTATCCACCAAGAACACAATATTAAACTGTAAGCTGCTCTTGTTGTTTAAGTACCTTGGGGCATTTTTAATACACTGAAATCACTTTCTGAATCTGTTACTGGACCTAGGATGTATACATAGCATATTTTGACATAGCAATTCACCACGGAAGATACTTACAGCTAAGGGCATATATCATGACAATGTAAAGTACAGACTCTGCAAAATTTTTAATATTTAAATAATGCCCACTTTGTGCATTATATCAAATAAGACACAGTCCATGTTGTTGAGAGTAATGTAGATTGTCTATGCTGATCTATTAAAATGAGCATCATACACTGTGTAAATCACTGCCTCTAAACAGCAGTGAATAAAAGCCAGTAAATGTTAAAGACAGTTACACAATGTGTTTACCACTTTGATGTGCTTACGGAATGTTATAGTACACAACAATCCTAGTACATATTATAGATAATTACATGTTCTGAGTGTTAATCATACAGTGCTTTTCTGCTGTACATTACAGCAAAAGAATACAGCCTGTCAATTGCAACAGAATAGCACAGTGTAATTGAGAAGCAGCAATAAAGTTGGCGTTGTGTTTAGGTTGAAGGCAATCAGGAAGGTGGTGTTAAGTAGTTTAAAACCTGGAGGAGAATAAATTGGAACTTTGAGCCAGGGGATTAAAAGGAGGGACAAACCTGTCTGTGTCTCTTGCTGGTTGTGTATAAGTGCAAGTCCATTCACAACTCTTGCTTGAAGCCCAACCAAGTGGGCAGCTTGCTACACTGAGGTGCCCATCGTGTCCAGTCACTTGAGGCTTGCCTGGCATGAGATACTGCTCATGTAACACCCATGACAATGTGACTAACAGAGAATTGAAAGAGGTTTATTTGGCATTGCCTCACAACTGCAAATAATAAAAAGCTTGACTTCACACCCTCTGAAGGTGC
Source organism: Chiloscyllium plagiosum (assembly GCF_037043375.1). NCBI lineage: Eukaryota > Metazoa > Chordata > Chondrichthyes > Orectolobiformes > Hemiscylliidae > Chiloscyllium > Chiloscyllium plagiosum. Next base: position 134,031,395 of record NW_028270141.1, read on the forward strand.
TTCACAGCCAATTACTCGCATTTTTGAAGGTTGGTTATTTTTCACTTGGTGTAAGTGGTTCACAGAGGAGGTTTCTTATTAATATATGCCTGAGATTGGTGATATTGGAGAACTTATAAATGCTGTGATATGAAATAAGGAAACCACAATAATTTTATTTTGCCATCCTGAGGGAGAAATCTTTCAATGATTGAACCTTGTGTAGAATTTTCTGGTATGTTCTATTGAGCATTTCTTCAGGTATTAAGGGATTGTAAGTTTTTTTTTATTGTGAAATCTTGAAGGACTGAGGGCCGTGCGTCATGACATGCCAAGGTCAAAAGATCATGAGGCAATCTCAATTGTAACTCGGTGATGGCAAGCCTAGGTTTTTAAAAGCTCAAATGTTGTAGCTTGAAGGACGCGATTGAAGGAGATTAGAAGTTTTTGTGGCTTCAGGAAGGAATGAGAAGAAGGTGACTGGTTAAACAAAAGCAAATGCGTGTTGTTTGTTTTCAGTGTTTCAGCTTGTTGCAAAAGATTGGTTCACTCTTGAATCCATCTGTTATATCTTCTGCTAAGTCACAAGATGAATAATTGTAGTGGGATCTTTCTGACAATACTGATTCCCTATTTCCCATTCTAATCCATTGTAACTTAAACCTCTGACCGTCATTGCCTGTTTGAACATTTGTTGCATTGATTGTCTCTTTTGTAAAGAAGTGGTGCCTGGAATCATCCTAAAGTCCTCTCTCTTTTTATTAGGCTACCTGTTGAGCCATTCTCACACAAATATAATTTTGCCCTAATCTGCTAATGGGCAGTTTCGGGCATGATGCCTGATTTTATTCTACAGTCAGCTCAACCGGTATTAAAGCAAAGTGAGTTGTTAACTGGAACTTGCCTGTTTCTGTCGGAGTCCCCATATTCCTGAGTCATCGTCTTAATTATTGTGTATGGCTGGATACCACAACTCCATTATTGTTGAGCTGAATAAGACTGATTCAGCTGTGTTAAGGATATTTGTCTGTTAAGGGCTGCCATCAGTTTACTCCATCCCAGCTATCTCCTGTGTTAAGCTCCTTAATATGCATTGCCTGACACCAATAGAAACTCTTCCATTTGTGTTGTCCATTGGCCATCTCACTCCCCACTCCCAGACATTGTAGTCGCGTTATCTAAATGGCTGTAATTCACCCACTTCATGCGAAGGAGAGAACGCAAACAGCCCTCCTTGCCTCTGTCAGATTTTAAGAAAATCTGATGGCCATCTTCGTCAGGTTCTTGATCAAGAGCTCATGCTCGAAATGTCAATCCTCCTGCTCCTCGGATGCTGCTTGACCTGCTGCGCTTTTCCAGCAGCACACCTTTCGACTCTGATCTCCAGCATCTGTCGTCCTCACTTTTTCTCCCTTAAGAAACGTTTGTATTGTTCTACAGTGTGTTAGAGCCAATGAAACACACCACAAGTCTGGTGGCTGTAGAGGAAATGACTAATTTGTGCACTGCATGGCTCTCAAATGGGTGAACGACCACATCCTTTTTTTTTGGTTTAGGTGTTGACAAATACCAGCCAGCACACACAGACTACCTCTGCTGTTCTTTGAAATAGTTTGCCTTGGGGTCATTTATGTCCACGGTAGAGATCAGACAGGGCTTTTTTTGTTTTGTGCGTCGTCCCTCAGTACCACATTACAGCGTTTACAGACAGGACACAATCCAGGAAGCAATGCTGTGTACCTCGTTTGAAATCCAATTCCATCTTGTTCGATCGGCAACGTGCAGTGGAGGTGCTGGAAGTCAAACCCCGGCCAGGGCTAAACCTGCTGGGCTGCTGCAGCTCTGTCAGAGAATTGCACAGTCAGTTGGTTAAGTTGGAGACGCCTGTCGCCTGTTACACTGAGACTGAATTCTGTGGGAAAACTAAAATGAGAAAAGGTTTCCACACAATTGGAAAGAGAGGGGATTGGAAAGTAATTGTCATTGGCTTGATATTTTCTCCCCCTCTGTGCTGTTTGTTTTTTGTGCCATATTTTTATTTCTTCTGTATAAAGAAAAATTGTACTTTTTATTCCCCTCCCCCTCCCCCTGCTTCTGTTTAGATTTTCCACTGCCGCCTGCCACTGCCGTTTCTCCATCCGACGCAGCAGCATGACCTGGGCCGTGGGCTTCTCAACGGCCACCGTCAGAGCTGCTCCGCAAGTGACCACGAGCTGCCATGTTACTGCAGGGTAGGTCTGTTCCCGCCATCTCCCCTTGGCCAGCAGCTGGGACTGCTCAGTCTTGGTAGGGGAGCCCAGTAAGCGTCTCTGGTTAGCACTCCTCATCCGTCTTCCTTTTTGTTTTCCGGATTTCCATCCCATTTTGATTTCTCGTTTTGTGAAATCAATGTTAGGAGGCGCTTTGGACGGTATTGCTAGTGTTTCCCTTCGGAAGTGTGTAACTGGGTTTTGGGCTACATTGTTTGTTTATTTGGCCTAATTTTCTCCCGCCTCGTTTTTTTTTAAGCAATTGATTATTTAGGAGCTTTTCTGGCATGCAGGACTCTAAATCCACAGGAGTGCAGTCTACTAGTCAGTGGTTGTGACTGTGCTCTGTGCTGTCCTATTCTGTACATGGGGGTTTGTAGTTAACTTTCACAGTAACTCTGCCTTGTATCCTCTTAGTATCCCCTGGTTCCCCTCCCTGCTCACTCATTGGCCCCCTGGCTCTGGCACTGTCCCTCTGCTTTTATCCCACCCCACCTCTGGTGTCCTCTCCCCTTCCTGTTTCCTCTTGGCTCTGCATTCATATCTTTCTCTGTCTCCTGTTAATTGTTTTGCTGTTGCCCCCTTAGCTCTGCTGGTGTTCCATTCCAATTATTCGTCCAATTTCCCCCCTCCCAGGTGATCCTCTTGTGGCGCAGTGGTACTGTCCCTGCCCCGGTCCTGGAGATCTGGGTTCAAGTCCCATCTGCTCCAGAGGTGTGTAATAACATCCCTGTTCAGTTTGATTAGGAAATAGGGTATTTTATTTTAATTTAACCTTTCTTGCTGTCCTTTCAGACGGAGCATTCTAGATCTGTGGGCATCATTTTGCCACATTATTGTCTCTGGCTCTTTTCTCAGTTATTTCTCAGGCCACTGAGAAGAAATGGCTCTTCCTTGTTTCCTCTGTTAATTAGTCCCCATTTATCGGGTTATCTGGTTAACAGACTGTCAAGCTTTTAGACAATCCTGTCCTTATTCAGCAGTAGAAAACCGTATCCAATACTTTGCCTGAACACTGCCCCCGTGACTGTCGAGGAGCTCGCGACAAGATAAATCTACATATGTCCACACCTGTTTCCTGACCTGGCGGCTTCACTCAAAATCTCACTGAGCCCAGATGTTCACATTTGCTTTCAATACCCAGTCTAAACTATTACCTTTCTCTCTCTTACCAGTCCACATCAAATAGTTTCTGTTTAAAATCTTTAAATTTATTAAATTCATGTGAAAATACAGGGACCAATGGTCACTATTAACTTATGCTGTAATCATGATCAAGTTATATGTGCTTTTTGTGCAGTGTGTGTGTTTGTATGTACATGTGTCTGTGTGGGATGCGTGCACGTGTTTTATGTTTAATGAGTGAAATTCTACAATTCAGGTCAGTATCAGTCAGCTAAGGCAGAAGTCACAAAACACCAGGTTATAGTTCAACAAGTGAAGTCCCCTGATGCAGGAGTAGTGCTCCGAAAGCTTGTGATTTCAAATAAACCTGTCGGATTATAACCTGGTGTCATGTGACTGACCCCTCCACATCAGCGGGCTAAGGTGGGGAAAATGAAAGAAGTCTCTGTTCTGGTGTTGCCTCCTGGAAAATGTGTGCATGGGTGTTAAGTCACAGCCAAATCATCGTTTTCCTTTGCATAAACACGACAAAGATCTGTTCTGGACCATCCAGCATTTATCTGGGGACAGTTGTTACCCCGGAACTTGGTTCCTGTCTAAGGCAGTGTCTACAGGGTGATTTGAGGGAGGGATGAGACAGAGGCAGCAAACAGCAAAGAGTTTGTTCTCCCATGAACCACTTATTGGAATCATAGAGGGGTCCAGGCTCTTTGTCCCAGATCACCTTTAAAGAGTGATATTGACAAGTGACTCTACATTTCTACACGTATTTTCTTCACATCAACGGCAGCTGGCATTCTGTCACATTTAACAGCCAAACTTATTCTGAGTATTAATGCAGTGGTCTACTGCTCTCTTTGTAACTGCAGACAGATTATGAACCAAGAACATGCCCATTATCGAATGGATTTCAGTGGAGTTTGTTTGATGAATGTAGGTTGGATCTACACCAGGTCTCGTGAGTCTGGGACTTTCCAGTGCAATTCTGAGGGAGAACTAACTTGTCATTGATGTGGGTGAAATGAGCTTGGGAAAACTTCTTCTAGAGTCCTGGCCAAAAGTGACCTGAGTGCAGAAAGCTACATAAATGCAGTAACCTTGAATATGTGTGAACACTGGTTGCCATTGTCAATGGGCCTGCTTTTATTTATTCATTCATGGGATGAGGGTGTTGGTGGCTAGGCCAGCATTTATTGCCCAACCCTAATTGCCCAGAGGGCAGTCAAGAGTCAATCGCGTTGCTTTGGGTCTGGAGACACATGTAGGCCAGACCAGGTAAGGATGGCAGTTTCCTTCCCTAAAGGTCATTAGTGAACCAAATGGTTGTTCTGCCATTCAGTTCATGGTTATCGTTAGACTCTTAATTCAGATTTTTAAAAAAATGATTGAATTTAAGCTCCACCTTCTGTGTGATTCAGACCCAGGACCCCAGCACATCAAATGGGCATTTGGATAAGCCCAGCAATAATACAACTAGGCTTCCCCATCAGTTGTTGGCCAGTATTTGGTGATCTCTGGTTAAAGCTGTCACCAGTAGGAGAACCCACTCTGTCACATTCACTCAGTGAACACTAATCCCGATGCTAATGCCAGCTTTTAATTCTTTGAGCAGCTTACTCCAGAGGAAGAAGAGAAGAGAAGAGTTCGGCGAGAAAGAAACAAGTTGGCTGCTGCGAAATGTCGGAACAGACGTCGTGAACTCACAGAAAGGCTTCAAGACGTAAGTATACGAGGATATAACTGTGTCCAACTTTAGTAGAGGCCAGTTATACCCTGGCAACAAACACCCACAATTATCCTGAATCTCCAGGAATAAGACTGGAAACTAAATTGTCTCTTTACTTTATGGTCCATTTACTTTCAATATGTTTGTTAATTATTTTATAAACAATTGTGTTGAAGAGGAGGGAGGGGCTGCTCACTGATGGTCAATGTCCATCCAATTGGGTGCCTTGAGGTTTGCCAATTGATGTGAAGAGTCTGTGTAGTCAAGTTGGAGGGGTCAGGCTGCCATTGCTGGGAGTGTGAGGGGAGAGAGCTGGCAGCTCGAGTGAACCTCCTGATGTACAGTCTAGCCCTGCCCCTGAAATCACCATGCCACTTGCAACTGCTCAATCTGTAATCCATCAATAGGTGGGAACGAGGTGACAGACAGCACCTCCTGTGAACCAAGGCAGCTCCATTCACTGAATAATCTGCAGCATAGAAAAGGCTCTTTATTTCAACAAATACTTATCCATGCAATTGCATTGGGAATATACATGCACTGTGTACAGTCATGTGGTGTTCGGGTGGTATTGATGTGGATAGGAATATACTGATATACACGCGTACAGATGTTGTTTGGGATGTATCGATCCAAGCGTTCAAATGTGGATTGGGATATAATGATCTGGGTGTCCAGATATGGTTTGAGATATGCTCCAGCATATGGATCAGGACATGCTGAGCCGCCCGCACAGGCGGAACTCTGGGCGCGCTGAGCCGCCCGCACAGGCGGAACTCTGGGCGCGCTGAGCCGCCCGCACAGGCAGAACTCTGGGCGCGCTGAGCCGCCCGCACAGGCGGAACTCTGGGCGCGCTGAGCCGCCCGCACAGGCGGAACTCTGGGCGCGCTGAGCCGCCCGCACAGGCGGAACTCTGGGCGCGCTGAGCCGCCCGCACAGGCGGAACCTGAGGTGTGCCAAGCCGCGCACACATGCGGAACTCGGGGCGTGCTGAGTTGCATGTAATTATCCAGCTGCAGTTTGCTGGTCCACTTTGTGCTCCCTGCTCTGTCTTAGTCAGGCACTCTCCCAGCTTTAAAGTTGAAATATTATAAATGTTTAACGGTCAGAATCTCTGCACTCTGCCAGGATGATTGCGATCACAATATTTTAAGAGTTTGCTAGAATATTGATGCCACAAAACATTTTCATGTCTTCTAAAGCAACATGTAGGATCTTGCAAAGAAAGCGTCTGTGCCAGAAGCGGGTCACCCTGCAAAGAGCAACATTGAGAAACAGATCTGTGCATTGTTTCACACAAGCAAGCAGAAACTTGCTGTTCGTGAGGCAAGCCTTTCTCTGGTCCTTGTCTGTGCAGTACAGTTTCTTAAGGCCCCTCACTCTTCTTTCTTCAAAAATCCTAGTCTGCATACCACCAAAAGGTTCTCATCACCATTCCTGACACATTAGCAATTGGCAATGTACCTCTTGGAAAACTCAATAAATACCCAAAGCCAGAACAATATCTTCTTGCCTTGTATTTTTTTGTGTAGCAATTGTCATTTTAAAGCTAACCTCAAATGCATTGGAGTGCACAGTTTCTCTCCCTCTTCCCTCTCCACCTCAAAACCAAGGGTGCGGTGTAGCTAGATTGAAGGCAAGGTTGGGACGTCGGTGTAGGTAAATGAAGGAAAACTAAATATAACCAGCGACATAACCCTCCAGTTCCCTTAGCTGCTCCCAGCCAGTCCTATTTGTTCTGGGTTTGTCAAATGGAGCCCTCCAACACAAATATATAGAGTTCAGCCTATGAAAGCCACCTGATTTGCAAGTCTTCATTTATTTAAGACCTTGGTTTTGTTCTCTGAAGGTGGAGTCATAGTCTGGTACCTTGGGCTGGAGAAGTCTCTGTCGTGTTATACATTGGTACTGCAGGACAGTGCTGGGCAGGTGGTGGCCGAGTGGTGTTATTGCTCTACTGTTAATCCAGAGACCCCAGATAATCTTCTGGGGACTTGGGTTTGAATCCTGCCAAAGCAAATGGTGGAACTTGAAATCAAAGAAAATCTGGAATTAAAAGTCTGATGGTGACCTTGAATCAATTGTCAGGAAAAATTCATCTAGTTCACTAATTTCCATTTAGGGGAAGGATGCTACTATCCTTGTCTGGACTACACTTGATTCCAGACCCACAACAATATCGTTGACTCATAACTGCCCTCTAGCCAATTAGGGATGGGCAATAAATTCTGGCATAGCCAGAGGTGCCCTCATCCTGTGAATGAACTTTAAAAAAATAACCACATTTGTGGGCAGAGTCCGAATGGGTCAATGGGAAAGATGATGTAGCTAGTGTAGGAGGCTCCTGAGAGTCTCTGCGTTGCTGGTGTGATGGGTGATTCATCTAAACTGTGCAGCTGGGACTTAGTTCATAATATTGCGACTGGCTTATGTGGAGAACAGAAAAAAAATGCTTTAAGAAGCCCAGCTTCGGCAGCTCAGGGAAGAGCTAGGCATTTCTGGGGTGTCACGGGTGTCTCTGACATCATGCACCTTGAACCAATAGCGGTGTTGGGGGTAAGGTCCTGAAGGCAGACTTTATTGAACTGAGAGAGAGAGAGAGAGCAGCAACTTGAAGGTTGTTATCTCCAAAGCAAATGAGCATAAAATATGAGGATAAAGTAGATGATCGAGAGTGTAGCATTGACTGGGTAAGAAAGGGAGTGCATTAAAGGGCATAATCCAAAAAAGGGGGTACAAGATCTGGGTGTATTTGTAAATAAATCATTGAGGATCACAGGTAAGGTCAAGAAAATGGATAATAAAGCATATGGAACGCTGGACTTCATAAATGAAGACATAGAGAATGATTCAACTTCAACTGGAGCAATGCATCCAGCTGAGGGCATCACTTTGGGAAAAGATTCACAAGAATGGTTCCAGGGATGAGGACCGTCAAGTTACATTTGATGGATTGGAAAAACTGGGGCTTTGCATAAGAGGAGGTTGAGAGGAGATTCAGTGAGGTGTATTTGAAACCGTGGGGGATGTGGACAGAGTAGACTGGGAGCAAATGCTCCCCCTGATCCAAGGATGAAGAACCAAAGGACACCAGTGCTCAAGCAACGATGGCATGAGGAAATAAAAAGTGTTTTACACAGCAAGCTGAGCTAGGAGTGTCTGCTGTTGATATCCAGACAGAATTTAACTGAAAATGGTATCCATGAGCTCTAACTTGAGATGTTCGGAATCCAGGGGTAATCTCTCCACTGCTTGGAGTTGGAGCACAGAGGAAGCTGGCTTCGGTCATGGGAAGTCAATCAACTCAGTCCCAGGACATTGCAGTAAATTTAATGCCTTTGAGAAAAGAAATCTTCCATCCTTGTCTGGTGCAGGCCACATAGAGCCAGAGAGTCATCCAGCATAGAAACAGGCCCTTCGGTCTAACCAGTCCATGCCGAACATAATCCAAAACTAAACTAGTCCCACCTTTCTGCTCCTAGACCATATCCCTCCAAATTTTTCATATACTTTCCTATTCATGTATCTGTCCAAATGTCTTTTAAACATTGTAATTGTACCCACATCCACCACTTTTTCAGAAAGTTCATTCCACATGCAAATCATCCTCTGTATAAAAAATTGTCCACTGTGTCTTTTTAAAATCTCTCTTCTACTCCAGACCCATAGTAATGAGGTCACTTTTCAGCTTTCCTCTGGAAAAGACAGTTTGGAATTAAGAGTCTTATGATGACCATGGATCTATTGTCAGTTGTTGGAAAAACCCATCTGGTTCACTAATTCCCTTTAGCGAAGGAAACTGCCATCCTTAACTGCTCTGGCCTACAGACCCAACAATGTGGTTGACTCTTAACTGCCCTCTGGGCAATTAGGGATGGATAGTAAATGCTGACCTAACCAATGATGCCCACGTCCTGTGAATGATATAAAAAAAATAGAAACGGCCTCACAATCCCCTCCGTTTCAGAGCAGCTAGGGATGGGCAGCAAGTACTGACCACCCAGTGACACCCACAGTTTGTGGAAAAAATTGCACTGTGATAAGGTTCCTCAGGATCACTGTCCTAGGCCCAATGATCTTCAGTTTCTTTGCCAATGATTTTCCCGCCTCCCTAAATTCAGTAGAGAAGCAAGGCCTGGGAAAACTCTAGCATGGGATGACCACTGGCAAATGGCATGGGGCCAGGCAATGAGCATCCCTGTTAAAATGGAATCTGACCAGCCCCCTATAGTCTTTGATGGTATTCCATTGCTGAATCCTATGCCATCAATATTACAGGGGGTTATCATTAGCCAGCAACTGAACTAGACGAGCCATCTTTGATACTGTGGCCGCAAGAGCGGTTCAAAGACTAGGATTTCTGCAGCATGTTTTCCCAAAGACACAAAGCAGGAATGTAATGGAATGCTTCCCACTGGCCTGGATGAGTGCAGCTCCAACAACCAGCGAATAAACAACATCTAGGAGGAAGCAGCCTGCGTTATTATCACAAATTTCATCAGCTTCAACATTTACACCCTTTACCAATGCACAGGGCAGCAGTCTGTACCATCTGCAAGATGAACTGCAGGGGTGGCAAGGTGGCTCAGTGGTTAGCACTGGTGCCTCACAGCACCAGGGACCCGATTCCAGCATCGGGTGACTGTGTGGAGTTTGCACATTCTCCCTGTGACTGTATGGGTTTCTTCCCACACTCCAGAGATGTGCAGTTTCAGTGGATTGGCCGTGCTACGTTGCCCGTGGTGTCCAGGGACGTGAAAGCTAGGTGTGTTAGCCATGGGAAATGTGAGGTTATGGGGGAAGGGTAGGGGCTTGGGTTGGGTGCTCTTTCAAGGGTTGGTGTGGACTCGATGTACTAAATAGCTTGCTTCCACGCTGTAGGGATTCTATAGTTGAAATCCTGGAGCTCCCTAACAGCACTGTGTACTTCCCTACATCCCAAGAAGTGCAGTGATTCAGGAAGACAGCTCACCACCGCCTTCTCCAAGATGATTAGGGATGGGCAATAAATGCTGACTCAGCCAGCGACGCCCAAGTTTCATTAGACAATTTTTAATGAGTGATACATTAAATGGATGTGCTGCTGGAATGTGCTGCTTGTAAGTGTGGTGGAGGCAGAATTAATTGTGGCTTTCAAAAGGTCATTATCTGAAGAAATAAAAACGAGGGCAGCAGGAAACGGGAGCAGAGTGGGAGCATGTCAATTACACGTGCAGAGAACTGGCAAGGGTACAATGGGCTGCACAATTACATCAAAGGAGGAAACTGTTCTGTGAACATTTCCACAGCCTAACAGGTTTTAAACGTGTACTGTCAGGCTTTAGTTCAGTAACGTATCTACTCGGTTTGCCAACTATGAACATTACCCTTGAGATTTTAGCTCAAGAACTCATCTACATCTACGCTTCTGTCTTTACAATGGACTGACTTCCTATTACTATTGTTAACCACTTTAAAAATTCCTAATGTTCAGCCAAACAGTCTTTTCTCTCTCAATTTTACAGCAAACAAATGTTTTTGAAGGAAATGGTAAAGTCTGACATTACTTTAATAGCCCTATGACTTGCCTCCCGGAGGCTAATCTTTTAAGTCTGAGAGGGTCTTTGACAATCCTGGAGGGTTTGCAACCCTTTATGATTGCCCGACTGTAACGACATAAAGTGGGGGTTTGTCAGACCCCGGCAGAAGGGAATCAAAGAAACGTGAGAGGCAACCAAAAGAAATTTCCTGCACTTATGAACCAGACCAGCACATTCAGAGGTGTGTGGGATTTGCTGGCAGTATCTCACATCCACTGGATCATGGCAACGTTTGGATTTGGACTAGGGACAATAACAGTGAAGAGGACTGCCAGGTTCCACTTGATTAGAAAGAAAGAAGGAAGGAAGGCGAGAGAGAGAGATGAAGAAAAGGAAGAGGAATACAGAAAAGAAACAAAGATACATCCAAATATATAACTTGTTTAGAAAGAAGCATTCTGCATTTACATAGGGCCTTGCATAACCAAGGTCCTTAGCCAATGAAATATTTCTGAAATGTAGCTCCTGCCATAATGCAGGAAAGGCAGCAGTTCATTTTCAGCGATGTGATAACTACTGATCAGTTTTTGTGATGCTGATAAATATTGGTGAAGGCAGCAGGAACAATGCCCCTCTCCCTTCCCCATGGGATCTTTTATGTACACACATCTTGTTAAGTGGGACCTGGGTTTGAAGTCTCCTCTGGTATGTAGTGCTTCTGACAGTATGACATCCCCTGAGTACTGCACTGGGCTGTCAGGTCAAGCCCTGCAGTGGGATTTGAACCAGGAACCCTTGGTCCAGAATTGAGAGTGCTGCCAATTGAGCCACAGCTGCACCTCTGCTGTGTTTCACATGTAAACGAATTGGAGATCGATTTAGGTCCCCACGTATTGCCCTTAAATTCGCAGTGTGTGGGCTCACTGGAAGGGAAAAAACACATCATTCGCTCATGTGGAAAATGAAGTAATAATTTTTTTTTGTGTTGTTATCTTTTCTTTCTTTCAGGAAACCGAGAAACTTGAAGAGGAGAAGTCTGGTCTTCAGAAAGAAATCGCTGTGCTGCAGAAGGAGAAGGAGAAGCTGGAATTCATGCTGGTCGCCCACAAACCTGTTTGCAAAATGGCGCCTGGGAATGACTGCAGGAGACATTCCCCGTCCCCTGAGCCACGGGCTGGACGGACGCCTAACTCGGTGGTGGTCAAGCAGGAGCCAGAAGAAGAAGAAGAATCGAAGTTGGCCATGTCCAATGCCGTGTCCAAACCACAGAGGTCGGTCATCAAGCCGGTGACTGACATCTCCATAGCCAACAGCTACTTCCTGGAGGCTGAACCCCTAAACACGCCAGTGGTGGTGACTTCCACGCCTGCAGCTAACATCACCCCGTGTGCTGCCAGTCTAGTCTTCACTTACCCCAATGTGCCCAGCCTTGACCAAGAGCCTGCCTCAGAGTCTTGCTCTAAGGCCCACCGCAGGAGCAGCAGCAGTGGCGATCAATCTTCGGACTCCTTGAACTCCCCAACCTTACTTGCTCTCTGAGGAATGTGTGGGAAATCCTCTCCACCGCCCAGCCCACGGGATATCGCGAGAGATGGAAATGGACTTTGTTGTGCTGACCAGAGTTTGTGGGATCGAACTACTTATAAACACTTCAGACTCGCGGGGGGAAGGGAGTGTGGGTTAGGGAGTGGAGAGGGTTGGGATCATTGCTTGGGGGAGGGAAGTGGGATTGGGGGGGGTGGGGAGACAGGTGAAATAGTTCAAGAAACTTGGATGTGGTAGTCACCACCGAATGTAGTCACTTATCAATAGCATTCTGTGGTGGACCATGGTCTGAGGCTGAGAGGGGTGGGAGCAGGAGAACTGCAGCCACGAGGAAGCTATTACCATGTCAACACCCATCGGCAGGATGATCAGCCCTTTCCAAACTGTCAAAAGTCAACCAATACCAGGCAACAGGAGAAGCCTGTGTTCTGAACTCCATTTTGAAACATCCTTTCCTGATTTTCTTTTCTTCCTCAAAGGTTTTACTACACAGGGAGATGTCAACAATCCACAGTGTATCACTTCAGGTTTTGGACCACGCAAGTACTTTTAATTTTAAACCTCGTGCTATCTCCATTTTTGCAATTCTTTCGTTACCGGCAGAGTCTGGGATGGAAACCGCTCTCTAATGTGACGTTCATGTCCTGTAAAGAACAAGTTACTCTGTGACGCTTCTGACATGCCTCAGTGATATTCTGAAAAGTTTTTGCAATACTGGAATTGCTGTCAAACCTTTTGGATTTCAGCATTAATAGAGCAAAAGGACTTGTATCACAATATTACAGCGGAATGATTATCTTGTGCCCTTCCAACCTCAACCATATACCCCTTCTGCCTTTTGACTTTAACTGTAGTATTTATATTTTTTTTAAATTTAAGTGAATAATGGAAATAGACTGTAAAAGCTCCAAGTTGGAAAATGAAAGGATTGTGGGACTGATGAAGTCAGGACAGGATGTGGAATTTTGGCTCAAAGGTTTGCTTATGTAATGATGACAGGAGGACTAGGAAAGCTGGTATTCATTAGTGTTAAGAAGAGTAGTCCCACCTGTGTGTGCCGGTCTGTTTGTGTATCTGAAAGTAAATCGAGAACACTACTGAAACGCCCAGCAAAAGGATCGAAATTGTGTTGGACCTCTTTGTGCAGAGTAATTAATGCTTGGGATGAACTTATCCTTTGAACTAAGGGCAAACGCATAATCACTTGACCACTCTAGGGTCAGTTGGATAAGGTGGTGGGTGTTGGAATGACAAAATTATTTATTCGTTCTTCTGAGGTCGATCAAGGGACCTCCCTCATCAATATCGATTCTTGTCCAAGAAATGTCCACTTTTTCTGAGAAAATTCCATGGTAACCCCCAAAATCGCAACACCCCTCTGACTCTGAAGTGGAACAAATGGATTTCTATTGAAGATTTTTGGCTTGTCCTGATTTTGGAAAGGTCGTTGTTATTCGCTCACGGACTGGACTGTGAGGCTTATGGCAGCAGACTACAAACATCTATTCTGGAGCATTGAAATGTGTTTTTCTTCCCCCAGAGGCTGGAAAATGTCAGACTTTTGTGAAATGTCAAATTTTTGCTAATGACCGTGGTTGAAAACAACGCCCCAGGATGTTTTCCCTGTAGTCAATATGCGAGCAAAGTTTCTATGCAAAATGGATTAATTTCCAACAATGGTACAAGTAGTCATTTGGGAGAAAAGAGCTCTCACATTGCAGAGAAAAAGACACTTTGTCAAATTTTTTTTTAATCTTACACTTATCTGGACAATTTGCAAGAGTGCCAATGTAAAGGGAAAGCAGTGTTTTATATGGAGCCGGGAGTGCCAATCGATTGACAAGTTGATTCTGATTGGTAGAGGCTTTGTTGTGTAGAATGTAACAGTGAGATGATTGAAAGTGCCCTTTTTTTCTGCAATGGGGCATAAATTCTTTTATTTTCCCCATTACACCTGGTGGACAATAAACCCCAATTGTCTCTTTTCACCTTTTGATGCTAGGCGACATGGATGCAGTCAACAGACAGTAAGAAGGGAGGGAGAGCCAGAACTTTGGCCTTGTTCCCCTTCAACACCACCACACCACATTGCCTGTTTGATTGGAACCATCAATTTGTTGGGGGCCAGTCTGCTTTATTCTACTGATTTCTCGAACAGACCCCAGCAACAAACATGAAGCAGGCATTTTCCAGCCTTTTGTTTATTTAATTCCTCTTTGAATTATGTTTATGGTTTTATTTGGTTGTTTCCTGAATTAAAATTGACTGATCATAGTAGAAAATGTGTTTACTGTTCGAGCAGGTCTCCAATGAACTGTTGATTTTTGACAATAAAAACGTTACACTGGTTTTCATATTGTACTAGCTGACCACCCGTGGCATTGCTCCAGGCGAGAGTGAGGGTTGAGGGACAGTGATGTTGGTGGACAGTACAGCATCGTTTTTCTGTTGTGCCCAAAATTTTTACCAGTCCAAAGATGTGTAGGTTAGGTGGAATGTCTGTGCCAAAATTGCCCATAGTGTCCAAAGATGTGCAGGTTAGGTGGATTAGCCATGGGAAATAGTGATAGGATAGGGCGGTGGGGCTGGGTGGGATGCTCTTCGGTGGGTCGATGTGGACTCAAAGGGCTGAATGGCCTGCTTCCACATTGTAGGGATTCTGTGATACTCTGAAAATTCCCAGGAGCTAAGCAAAATGATGTTACAGCTATGAGCCTGGACTGTTCAGGATAAGTGGTCAGGCATGAAGGAATTGGGGGGTGGGTGGAATCAGGCCTGAACCTTTATAAACCAACATTTTCCAGGAGGAAGGGGGGAATGAATGAGGGAGGTGTGGAGTTCCATGTTGCGAACTCCTAGGAGAGAACAAGGTTAGGAGATGACGCTATGAATATAGCTTTGACAATGAAGAGAGGTGGCGGAAGTATGTGTTTGGTGATGGATTTGAAACTTGGAAGGAACTAGGTACGTGTTCAGAGGAGTGTGGATTGCATTAGCTCAGTGTTGCGGTCAGAGAGAAAAGGCAATGAGAAATATTATGATGAGGAGGGAGATACTATCTGAGCTGTACACTTGGACACTCAGCAGGATGTACATCTTTTTTAAAATGTTGAGTCATTTGAAAACCTACTGGAGGAAGTTTCACTCAATGGCTCATTGAGCACCTTAGCTTTTTTATGGGGGCCTTTTGCTTATACTGAACAGCTGCTCTTAGTTGGGACCACTTACTACATACTGCAATGTTGCTGTGTTGGATGATAAATCAACACTTGTTGGGCCAAATGATTTGTATTCACTTAGCCTTGTGTCCTTACTTGATCAAACATTACTGCTGTGGGCAGGTCAATTTGATACCGCTAGCTAAACCTTGGGGTGTATGCTTAGAGCAGATTGGGTTTTAGTTCAGAGAATTGCAGTTGCAGGGATTGAGGAGGAAATGCATGAGAAAAAGACTGCAGAAGTAGAAGTGCCTCTATTTTGGGTTAATTTAAAGAAAGGATTTGTTGAATTTATTTCTAAATTTTAAAAAAAAATTCTTTTGAGGTGAGTGACCCATCATAGACCAGAATACTTTGCATGTTCAGATATTTGCACAAATTGACCATGAAAGAGGTGATGATGAAATCAGCATTTCGGTATTATTGCCCACAATAATCAAATTTTACATCACTTAGTACAGATTGGCTATGATTCAGATGATATACCTAGCTCCTGAGAGACTGGTAACAGAGATAAAGAAACATAGCGAAAGTTGGAAAGGCCTAGAGAGAAAAGTTGCTGGAGATACAAAACTGATCAGCCAGAATCCAAATGAGAACTGTGGGAAATCAATTCATCTCAAACTTGCATTATATCGTCCGCAGTTAGGCTGAAGTTGTACAAAGGTGTAAAGTAATGTAGAGTCACCAGTATAACTTGGTATTCCCAGTGTGCTCAACTCTTAAGGCTCAATGCTGGAATTTAAATTAGTACTGTGCAGTATAAAGGGCCAGTGAGGGCTGCTAAGCCTGAGTGGATTGAAGGCCAAGACTTCTCAGGAATGTTATATAATGGCAGGACCAAAAGAGGTGACAAACATTGGATGGCCTTGGATCATATTATAAATATTTCAGGGAGATTTAATTGGGAAACATTAGATTTTAGTGTGAATTTTTCAAGAATGTCTGCCTTTATATCCACAGTTTACAGTCTTGTGATATTCAGTGCACTTGGTGAGGGACATGCTCAGAGCTGTTGTCCTGTCCTGTACTTTAAAAAGGAGGGGGAGAGGAGGTAAGGCAAGTCAAATGGTGGTTCGATGAAACCATCCTTATGATTTTGATTTTTAAAAATGCTTGAAATGATCAGATGGGTGAGGGAGTTGAGGAGTCCCATAGGTTTGTGAACTTGATTCAGAATGAGTTATGAGGAGGAGAATCCAGGGAATTTAATTTCTCCACAGGTGAAGATGTGAAACATTGTAAACGTCTGTTATTAGGGTCCGAGCCCACTACCGTAGATAGAGGAATTAATAGTACAACTGGGTAAACGAAAGGGACTTTAACTGGGCCTAAGGTCGAGAGACATGACTTCCCTAGGGGTGTATAAATGTTGTGCTGGATGGACTAGACATCAATAATGATCATAAGGCAACAGGAATGAATGCAGTGAAAACATTGAGATCTCCAATCTATCACACGGGGACCATGATAAGGAATTGTAAATCTGTATGATTAACTGTTCTTTTTTAAAGAAAATATGAATAATTGTAAAAAAAGTCAGTCAGGTCTACTTTTGCTATTCAAAATTGTACGTGTCAGTATTTATTAAACAACAAATCAATATTTTAGATTATTGCTGTTTTCTGAACCAATATGGATCATAGCCTTGATGTACTGAGACGTTGCACACACTCTGAGCTACTCCGGGAAGTGAAATTTCTGTGTTACACACTGCAGCAAAAATGGATTGCATTCAAGTTGGGATTCAGTTATTGAAGAAAGCAAATTGTTAACTTGTCAAGAATCATATTTTGTTTTTTTTTGCTGAATGTCCTGATGAAGGGCTTTTGCCCGAAACATCGATTTTCCTGCTCCTCGGATGTTGCCTGACCTGCTGTGCCTTGACTCTAATCTCAGCATCTGCAGTACCCACTTTCGCCTATATAAATGTTATGACAATTCAAGTGTTCAAGTACTTTTTAAACATTGGAAAATTTTCCACTCAACTACCCTCCCAGGCAGTGCATTCCAGTCTCCCCACCATAGTCTGTATGACAACATCTTTCCTCAAATCCCCACTTAATCCCCTGTCCTTCATGATAAAATGATGACCCCTTGTTATTGACCCAACAATTAAGGAAAGAGCTGCTTTCTATTGACCCTGTCTGTACCCTTCACAGTGTTATCATAATCTGAAACTTACTGATCATCCCCACCACGTTCCTGTTATATATCCAGTACATATGTAGCATGAACAATACGAGACCCAGCACTGATCCCTGTGGTACACTACTGGACACCAGCCTGCAGTCTTAGGTCTTCCACCACCAGTCTCTGTCTCCTGTCACGAAGCCGATTTTGAATCCAACTTGCTAAATTACCCTGGATCCCATGTGCTTTAAACTTCTTTCAGTCCCCCATGTGGCACCTTGCCTTGATGTCAAGGACAGTCATTCTTACCTCCCCTCTGGAATTCCGCTCTTTTGTCCATATTTGAACCAATGCTGTAATGACATCAGGAGCTGAGTGGCCCTGAGAACCCAAACTGTTTGTCACTGAGCAGATACTGCTTTGTAGCACTGTTGATATCGCTTTCCTGATAATTGAGTGTACACCAAGGGAGCAATAATTGGGCAGAATGGATTTGTCCATTTTTATGTCCTTGACATAGCTGAGCAATTTTCCACTTGTTGAGCACATGCCAGTGTTGTAGCTGTATTGGAATAGGTTGGCTAGGGGCATGGTATGTTCTGGAGCACAACTCTTTTGTACTATTGCCAGAATGTTGTCAGGCCCCATAGCCTTTACAGTATCCAGTGTCTCCAACCTTGATATCACATGGAATGCATCAAATTGGCTGAAGACTGGTATCTATAATACTGGGGACACCTGGAGGAGGTCATGATAGATCACTCGGCACTTTTGGCTGAAGATGTCACAATTCTTCATCCTTATTCTTTTGCACTGATTTGCTGAGCTCCTCCATCACTGAGGATGGGCATATTTGTAGAGCCACTTCCTCCACTGAGTTGTTTAATTGTCCACCACCATTCATGGCTGGATGTTGTAGAACTGCAGAGCTTAGATCTGATCCATTGATTGTGGATGCAATTAGCTCTGTCTATCACTTGCTACTTATATGGTTTGGCAGACAAGCAGTCTTGTTGGTGGCTTCACCAGGTTGACACCTCATCTTCAGGTAAACCTGATATTGCTCTTGGCATTCCCTCCTGCACTCTCCATTGAATCAGGGTTGATCCCCTGGATTGATTGTAATGATGGTCCACAGTGCCTTATGGATACTTAGTCTTGAGTTACTAGATCTGGTCGAAATCTGTCCCATTCAGCACAGTGATAGTGCCACACAACATAATGGAGGGTATTTTTGATGTGAAAGCAGGACTTTGTCTCCACAAGGACTGTGATATCAACTTGATCAGATGTATCTACAGCCGGCAGATTGGTAAGCATGAGATCAAGTATGTTCTTTCCTCTTGTTGGTTCCCTCACCATCTGCTACAGACCCAACTATATCCTTTCGGACCCAACCAGCTTAATCAGTGGGACTGTTGTCGAGCCACTCTTGGTAGTGGACACTGAAACCACACAGGGAGAAAGTGAGGACTGCAGATGTTGGGGATCAGAGCTTAAAAATGCGTTGCTGGAAAAGCGCAGCAGGTCAGGCAGCATCAAAGGAGAAGGAGAATCAACGTTTCGGGCATAAGCCCTTCTTCAGGAATCCTGAAACCACACACCCAGAGTACATTTGGCACCTTTGCCACTTTCAGACCTCCAAGTGCTGTTCAACATGGAGGAGTCAGCCGAGGGAGGTTAGTATGTGATAATCAGCAGAAAGTTTCCTGTCCCATGTTTTACCTCAAGCAGTGAGACTTCATGGGTCCCAGAGTTAATGTTGAGGACTCCCAGGGGAATTTCTTCTGACTGTATACCACTGTGCCACCACCTCTTCCAGGTCGGTCCTGCCATTGGGACAGGATGTATCCAGGGATGGTGATGGTGGTATCTGGGATATTTTCAGGTATGATTCAGTGAGAATGATTATGACAGGCTGTTGCTTGACCAGTCTGTGAGATAGCTCTCCTCATTTTGGCATGACCCACCCGATGTTAGTGAGGAGAACTCTGCAAGTTGATAGTCTGTTTCTGCCTTTTCTGATACTTTAGTCGAGCCATGGAAGAGGGGCAGGCAGTCGACAGAGACAGCCCCGCTCCACACCCTGCTGCCTGGGCCTGTTTATCGCCAGCCTGGCCAGGTAGTCTGTCTAATTTCATTCTTTTTTTTATACTTGCTAGTGGTTGATACAACTTAGTAGTTTGCTGGGCTATTTCAGAGGGTAATTTATTTTTATTTTTCTTCTGAAGGCCATTTTCCTGTCCCCTCTAGATTCAGTCATGTTTTAATTTCTAATTCCATCTCAGCTTCTGTCCTCTGTCAGGATCCTATCTCCCTGCCAATCTTGTTTAAATCCACCCCAACAAGTTGGGCAAACTTCCCCACACGGACGTTGGTACAATTTGTGTTCAGATGTAACCCATCCAACTTGTACAGTTCCCGCCTCCCCAGAAATGGGCCTGAAGAATTTGAAGTCCTTTTTCCTGTGCAATCTCTTCAGCCACACATTCATCTGCTCCATGTTCCTATTCCTACACTCACTGTTGTGTACCACTGCGAGATTTTGACCTTTTGAAGTCCAACTTTCCAATTCTCTTCCTAACTCCCTGAAGTCTGTTTGCAGGATCACATTTTCTTCCGAGGTCATTGGTCCCAACATAGGCAGTCAGTATCATTGATAGTCAATCACTGTGCCCTCACCTCACCTGTTTCTCTCAATGAACAGCTTCATAGTTATCATTCAAGTTTTAATTCAAGATTTTTATTGAACTCAAATTCCATCATCTGTCATAGAGTCATGGCAGGATTTGGGCATAGAACCCTCGAATACAACTTGGGTCTCTTGATTAATAGTCCAGCAATAATATCACTCGGTAATAATGTTCATTTGAAGAGCTGGTATCAACATGATAGGGCTCCTTCTATGTCATCAGAGTAATGTAAGTTGCATGGGTCAGAACAATAGACTGTCTCAGGTCTAGAAGAGGAGCGGTACCAAAATTGCCTGTCACTTCCTGAATTAATCCAGGAACATGCATTAGTTATCTTTTGAAGTCCATGATGTCATCCCATTGAAGCTTTGGCTGGAATTCAATTATTTGGAGCAGGCTAAAGGTCTTGGCCTTCACCACAGAATCACATTTACTGCGATTAACCATTGATGCTGAAGTCTTGATAACTAACAAATGACACATTGTTAACCCAGTCAGCCCATCATACCTCTGCCATCTCTTTGATATTGCCATCCAATTAATCTCACTCCCCTGCTATTTATCTCATTGTCTTTTGTAGGTAACTATTGATTCTGCTTCCACAATCCTTTCAGGCTCCTGCAGTCAGTTATTATCCTTCTCTGTGTTCTTATTTCTTTCCCTACATCACCACTGCACCCAAGAGGACTCAGCAGTAATGTTTGTGTTTGCCCCAAATCGCCTCTGGTTGTGTGTGTGTATCCACCAGGAAAACATTAACAAGCAAAGCCTGTTGAGGGCAATGCTATCATTAAAAAAAATGAAGGTGTTGCATTACAAAGAGGAGAGGACTAAATCAAAATGGAGTTGGAGGGGGAAATAAAGCACTCCACCCCCCCGCAGTGCCTACCTTTCCCTGAAGGCATCAAGGGCATTGGTGGACAATGCGTGCTCTCTCTCCAAGGACACCCAGGCTTGAACCTAACCATGGAATGGGGCAGGCAGTCAGCATAGACAGCTCCCCTCCACACCCTGCTGCCAGTACCTGTATATAGCCAGCCTGTCCAGGCCCAGGAGCAGACCCACGAGGAGATCCTCTGATCTACCCATTCCCCTCCACACCAGGTGCTCAAAGATCAGCAGAGTGGGGCTGCAGTGCAACTAAACATACAACAGAAGATTTTTCAACTAACTAAAAAGGGAGTGCAAATGCCCACAACTAATATATACACTGACCACGGATTCCACAGCGCCGTAAAATAAGCAGTTGGACTGGGAGTCTGTGAACTGCAATCTGCTGTATGGACTGTTGCGTGCAATACCCTCCAACCCAGGTACCCAAGGGAAAGATGGAGGACTCCCGCGTAGGGAGCCCGCCACTGGGGATTCCCACAACCCAGCGGCAAATAGGCATGCCCAAGTGTGTCCGGGAGGCAGACATAAGGGTCAAGGTGAATGGTGTACAGCAGCAGTCTATACAGAAATCGCTGTTTTGCCTCTCTAACCAACACACAGCACATACTGAGGAGGCAGCTCAGATTGTGTGTCCCAGGGGAGGTTTAGGACCCTGGGACCAATGTGAAAATCCATCTGGGCAGGAGTACACGCAGATGGGATCCTACTGCTTACCCAAGCATCCTCCAACTCGTGCACGAGCTCCGCTCTGACTGGTGTCGGATGGCAGTGACTTCAAGCCGGACATCACCTTGCATGCCAATTCCTGCGGCAGCACTGAGCCCAGACCACTGTCACCCAGCATGTCCCCGGCTCTGGTCACCCCCATGGCCCTCCCTCCCGCTAGCCATTCGAACCCACCAAGATGGAGGTGTGGATTCCTGAGCAACAGCTCTCTGATGATGCCTGCTATTCCTGACAGAGGGAAGGCCCAGCACAAGCTGACCATGTTCCAGACAGTGGTCAGGTCCCGGTAAAAGACAGGCAGCGTCCTGACGGCAACCTGCAAACCCTTGCGGTCAATAAACTAGAGCTGCGTGTCATGATTGAGGTTGCGTGCATGGCAGGAAAATACATTGCCAGGATCCACGTCTGAGAGGAAGCTCGATGTAAAGGGATCGCTGCATGATCTGAGGCACCTGGGTGCGGAGGCATTGTTTACTGTATTTCTGTATGATGTGGAGGTGCCTGTGTGGGATTGGGGTGGACAAAATCAGAAGTCAAGTGACACCAGGTTACAGTCCAACAGGTTTATTTAAAATCACAAGCTTTCAGAGCGCCGCACCGGTGAAATCAGTATGTTCCAGATTCCAACATCTCTCTTTCTAAGAGAAACAACGTTCCCACACATTACCTCTGTTTCTTTTGTCCATTTGCCTTTCAGTGTTGGTCCCATGGATCCTACTGCCGTTGTCAGCTTTCTCCTTGTTTACTCCATCAAAACCGTTGCTCAGCTCTTAACCTTCTCCGCTTTAAGGAGAGCAAACTTTGTTTCTCCTGTCTACCCTCACTCCGGGAGATCCCTTATTCCCTGTACTAGTTTAGTAACTTTCTTCGATACCATTCCAAGTTTCAATGGAATGGTCATTGAAATTCTTCTCGTGCCCAGAACTGAATATGATATTCCACCTGAGGCCTGATGGTCCTTTATAGAGATTATGCTCACTTCTTTGGTTTTGCATTATATTCCTCAATTAATAAATCAAAGAACACATGAGCTTCTTCTAAAAAAAAACCTTCTCGATTTGCCCTGTTACCCTTAAAGATTTGTTTTCTGATGCCCCCTAATCTCTTTGTTCATGCACCCTCATTAAAATTACACATTCTGACATGTGTCGTAACTCATGTCCCTCCTGCTGAATACATTACTTTTCATCTGCCAGGTGTCTATGTCCTCCTGCTGCCTGTTACAATCCTCTCGTTCTCTCATATATTTCTGAATTGATATCAGATGGAAATTTTTGCATTTTACCTTGAATAGCAGGTCCAGGTCATTGATATAAATCTAAAAGAGGAGTGGGTTTAAAATCCGACCCCTAGAGATATCATTGTGTATAGTCATTACCCCCATTGGTCTCAAATGTCTACTTTCTAGTGTGCTTTGAATACAATTATTCAAATCATGATGTCTGATTACATCCCAAGGGATGCTGCAATCAGTCTCGCAACATGCCTCTAAATTTGCAGTTTCAATATCACTAACTTCCCCATGGAATCACAAAAGCAGAGAGAATGGGTTTATGTGTGTCTGCATGTCTGCAGATGTATGCATGCGTGTCTGCAAACATGTGCGTGTGTGTCTGTGTGAGAGAGAGACTAGGGTGTGTGTAAATAAAAATGGTGTGAATTAGAGAAAGGGAGAGCAATGAACAATTGCCATTGGCTGGCTTTCCCAAAGTCAGAGCCCCATGGATTGCCCCAATGTGATAATCAGGTCCCTTTTTGAAAATACTGGTGATTTCATGAAACAGCAGGAGTTTAATCCACTGAATGTGGAGATAATAAGTTGCGTGAGCCATATGCCCTGCAGGTCAGTGCATAGCAGCATTAATCCCTTCCATCCTCGACAATTCAAACTTTGTTTAGCAAGAACACTACATTGTCAATAGAGGACTGGGTAATCATGAAGCAATGAGCAATGATAATTTTTGCTCATCTGAGTACAGAAACTGACACCATTGAATATATAAGTGCTACATTCAATGACAAACAGTGAAAGAAGCGCATATATCTCATTTGTTTTGGGGTTGGAGAAAGACAGGGTTTGAATTGGAAGGCAGTTCAGCAAAGATCTCCAGAATGGCAATGTTCTGTTTCAGCTGAAATAATTTGAGCATGAGATAGGGTTTGGGTTTTTGTCTTCACAGATAGCAAAGGAAGAGGATTGAGCCAATTGATCTCTTGTTCAGGCTGAGTTCTCACGGGAAAGAACGCACAGGACCCTCCACTGCCCACAACACACATAATCAACATTTTTCAGTTGGAAAGGTGGAATCCATCTGTAATGCCCAAAGATCATTTGCTTTCCCTTTGCTGGTTTTCTCATGGTGTATTAGGCCTTCAAGGCCTCCTCCAGAACAGGAAACCACAAAAAAAAATCATCATATCAGAAAGTTAATGGCAGTCACAATTGAATGAATATACAATCAAACTGATTTGCAAAAATTCACATTTATTTCCATGTTGGCCTTTCATAATTGTCCATTACTCATACCTTTACCACTGGGTCTGATTGTTGTGTATAAAGCCAGATCATATATGAACCCAACCTCCAAATGCAAACATGCTACTTTTGTTTGATTTGGGGGTTTGTCAATATCACTGGTGAAGTCCTTAAGGATTGAGACAGCCTTCATCTTAGTGAAGCCAATACCTTTCTCCCAGTCGCGGCATGAACACGTTTAATGTTTATGAGGCCCTGGAAGGAGCTGGATTTGCAAGGCTGCATTATCACTATTAATGACAGCATCACTATTATCACATTTAAAAAATTGCTCAAAATGCTGCATACAGAGAGAAATAGAACTATGTTCCAAGTTGATGACCAGGTCAAAATAGGGGCTGAGTGGAGTTAGTGATGTGTGTGAGAGCCTACCCAATGAAACCAGCTGGATTCTGACATTCCTGCCAAAGGCCTGTCTGTCAAGAAATATGAATCAGTTGATGTGGAAGGCAACAATTACCCTTAGAATATCCTCCTGGCCTATCTCTTGAATTGCCATGTGTACCAGTGTGTTCTTAATATGTGATCATTCCTTCTTTGCAGTAGATGTGATATGTGGACTTACCTAGTTTCTGTAATGTATGAAGGGTGACACTCTCCAATGTTTGTTTTGGAGATCTGTCGGTTTGAATGTAGCCTACTTAAAGAGTGTATCCTTCAGTATGGACATGTGTTTCTGTGCATGTGCCCAGCTGCCTGGCTAGACCTCCATCGTTTCCTGCCAGCTCTCTTTGCTTATTGCTACTTGTGATTCAGATTGCAATATACCCTCTGCCACACTAGTCACCCTGCTTTGAGTGGCTTTTTCTGGGCTACTGTTCGAACTTGTTTGAATTTGTGGCAACTGAACATGTGAATGAGATCCAGTTGGGAGATTAGAGTCATAGAGGAGTACAGCATGGAAACAGATCCTTCGGTCCAAGTCGTCCATGGCGACCAGATATCCTAACCTAATCTGGTCTCATTTGCCAGCACTTGGCCCATATCCCTCCAAACCCTTTCCATTCATATACCCATCCAGATGCCTTTTAAATGTTGTAATTGTACTAGCCTCCACCACATCCTCTGGCAGCTCATTCCATACATTTCCCACCCTCTGCATGGAAGAGTTGCCCCTTAGGTCCCTTTTAAATTTTTCCTGTCTCATCTTAAACCTATGCCCTCTAGTTCTGGACTCCCCCACCCCAGGGAAAAGACCTTGTCTATTTACCCAACCACGCTCCTCATGATTTTATAAACCTCTATAAGGTCACTCCTCAGCCTCCGACACTCCAGGGAAAACATCTCTAGCCTATTCTAGCCTCTCCCATAGCTCAAATCCTCCAACCCTGGTAACATCCTTGTAAATCTTTTCCAAACCCTTTCACGTTTCACAACAGCCTTCCGATAGGAAGGAGACCAGAATTGCACACAATTTTCCAAGAGCGGCCTAACCAATGTCCTGTACAGCTGCAATATGACCTCCCAACTCCTGTACTCAATGCTCTGACCAATAAAGGAAAGCATACTAAATGCCTTCTTCACTATCCTATCTACTCGTAACTCCACTTTCAAGGAACTATGAACCTGCACTCCAAGGTCTCTTTGTTTAGCAACATTCCCCAGGGCCTTACTATTAAGTGTCTAAGTCCTGCTAAGATTTGCATTTCCAAAATGCAGCATCTCACATTTATCTAAATTAAACTCCATCTGCCACTCCTCAGCCCATTGGCCCATCTAATCAAGATACCATTCTACTCTGAGGTTACCGTCTTTGCTGCCTGCAACACCACCAATTTTGGTGTCATCTGCAAACTTACTAAATATACCTCCTATGTTCACATCCAGATCATTTATATAAATGACAAAAAGCTGTGGGCCCAGCACCAATGCTTGTTCTTCAAGAACTAAGAATGCCTGAGATATAAGCACCCACATGTGCTGTCAACATGCTGTCTGCCAATTTCTCCATCTCCCCAAAATGCCATGGCTTTCACCAATTTCTCTGGCAGGCTACTGTAGGGCTTCCCCCTCAAGTTTACTCTGGGCATTGTTGACTGACTTTACTTCTGTTTCAGTCTCACACTTGTTCCGTATTTGTAAGAGATTAGACTTATTACAAACCAGTCTGGACTTACAAGTTGCAGAGTTATCCTAAAATGGCAA
The DNA here is from genome assembly GCF_037043375.1 of Chiloscyllium plagiosum. Taxonomy (NCBI): domain Eukaryota; kingdom Metazoa; phylum Chordata; class Chondrichthyes; order Orectolobiformes; family Hemiscylliidae; genus Chiloscyllium; species Chiloscyllium plagiosum. The sequence goes on from NW_028270141.1 coordinate 134,057,884, forward strand.
CAGAAAAGCCAGAGACAACATTAATCCAGGTGTGGCCCAGCATGTCAACTCCCCCTCCCACTCTGCCGAGGACGTGCAGGTCCTGGGCCTCCTCCACTGCTGCTCCCTCACCACCCGACGCCTGAGGAAGAACGCCTCATCTTCCACCTCGGAACACTTCAACCCCAGCGCATCAATGTGGACTTCACCAGTTTCCTCATTTCCCCTCCCCCCACCTTACCCCAGTTCCAACCTTCCAGCACAGCACTGTCCTCATGACCTGTCCTACCTGCCAATCTCCCTTCCCATCTATCCGCTCCACCCTCCCCTCTGACCTATCACCTCCATCCCCACGCCCATTCACCTATTGTACTCTTTGCTACCTTCCCCCATCCTCCTCTCTGACCTATCATCTCCATCCCCACCCCCATTCACCTATTGTACTCTTCCCAGCCCCACGCCCCACCCCCCACCCCCCTTATCTCTCCACCTTGGATGCTCCCTGCCTCCATTCCTGATAAAGGGCTTTTGCCCGAAACGTTGATTTTCCTGCTCCTCGGATGCTGCCTGTCCTGCTGTTTTTTTCCAGCACCACTCTAATGTAAACCCATTAATCCAGATGTGTTATTCCACTGTGGCTATGATATTCTGTTGTGGCAAATCTTCAGAGGGTGGGTAATGCAGAAACATCTTTGGTTTTCACTCAAGCGAAATGAGAAATCTCAGAATAAGTTAAAACACGAAATAATTTGGGCACACAAAATCTGACAGTGTATGAGTCAGTTGGCTGCATACCCCCACAGACAGTAATATGAGGCAAGATATGTCAGTGGATTCTTCCAGTGAAGAGCCCATATACATGCACAGTCCAAGTGTATGTCGAACCCTTGGTAATGTTATGGTGGCTGAGCACATCAAATGCCAATAAAATTGCCTGAATAATAATGCTCCTGTTATTTCCCTACCTACCACCTTCTACTATTTGTGGATGTGAATGTTGGCCTTGGAACATTCCTACTCAAGGGTTACTCGCTCATCCATTCTCATCACTGTTTTAAAATTAGGGTTCATCGATTCTAAACTTACCATTAAGCCTTTTATCACTCTGCATCAGCAACAACTTACATTTATAAAGCACCATTAATGGGGTGAAATGGCCCAAAGCAATTTGAGGTAGTGTTGTCAAACAATAGTTGACACTGAGACCAATGATCAAAAGCTTAGTAAAAGGAATAAGTTTTGCAGAAGGTTCTAAAGGAATAGAGGAAGGGTTGGTGTGGCATTAGAATCATAGAGTCATACAGCACAGAAACAGACCCATCAGTCCAACCAGTCCATGCTGACCATAATTCCAAACTTAACTCGTCCCACCTGCCTGCTCCTGGCCCATATCCCATCAAACTGTTCCTACTCATGTACTTATCTAAGTGTCTTTAAAATGTTGTAACCATGCCCACATCCACCACTTCCTCAGCAAGTTCTTTCCATACATGAACAACCTTCTGTTAAAAAAACATGTTCATCATACCTTTTTTAAATTTCTGTCCTCTCACCTTAAAAATATGTCCCCAGTCTTGAAATCCCCCATCCTCGGGAAAAGACGCCTATAATTAATCCAATCTATACCCTTTATGATTTTATAAACCTGTGTAAGGCCACCCTGCAATCTCCTATGTTCCAGGGAAAAATGTCCCAGCCTATCCAGCCTTTCTTTATAACTCAACACTGCTGTACTCAGCAACATCCTGGTAAAATCTCTTCAGAACCCTTCCCATTTAATAATGTAATAATGAATCGAATTCCAGAACTTACGATCATTGCAGTTGAAGGCTGGCTATTAATGTTGCACATTTAATATTGAAATTGCAAACCAGTCTGGATGAATTGGAGGAATAAAGAACTCTCAGTTGATTGTAGGGCAGTTGGAAGTTGCAGATAAGGAGAGGTTGGGTGGGGGAGGGGTAAAGTAATGGAGTGGGTTTGATCTAAAGCCTATATCCTGTCTTTGAAAGTTTGGCCCTTCACTTGGGTTTCTCAATAATATTCTTAAATGTTCTTTCTCATGGCCTTGGTTAAACCTTTTTGTTGAAATGCCTGGAGATATGGGAGTGGTGAATCAATGTAGTACTTCCTGGCACTCATCCAGTACCAGGGCAGGATGTGTTTTCAGAAGACTGCACAGGGATCTATCCTGCAGCTGTTCACTTTGAGCATAAATAACACCGTGATACAACCAATAAAAGGATCAAAACCCTGCTCCAATTTGCGTGATTAGTGGTCAGCACATTTGTTCCCAAGTTCTGCAGGTGTTGTTTATCCAACTCTTGAGAATTTGTTCATACTGGTTAATGAATCTAAACTGAATTGACAGTATTGCTGGTATTGTTGCACTGTGGAAGGAACTAGACTGAACCAGTTCCTGCCACTGCTGAGGAATAAGTCAGTGCAGTTCAGTGTTTCAGTGATTCCAGTCCTGCCCATATTGGACTGCTATTCAAATGGAAATGGAATAAGCATAAATCATTTGGGCTTGCATTAAAACTCATTTGTTGCTTTTAAAATATGTGTACAAATGCAGGTACCTCAGGGGGCTCACACTATTGTGGGTGGGTCTGAAAGCAACGGGTTCAAGTTCTACACCCAGTACTTAATCCAGGTTGACACATCAGCTCGGTACTGAGGGGTGTTGCCTTGACTGAGGTGACATTCTTCAGATCTGACGTTAAACCAAGGCTCGATCGACAGTCTAAAGTTCCCCTGTGTAACTTTGCAGCTGTACTTCTCACAGCTGTACTTGTGAAAGTACTGGCTGGAAAGTGTTTTAGGATATGGCGGTAGAAGAAGGTCCGAGATAAAATTGGAGTAATGAAAAGACATTTAGAAGCATAGAATCACAGGGATGTACAGCGCAGAAATAGACCCTTTTATTCAACTCGTCCATGCTGACCAGATATCCTAAATTAATCTATTCCCATTTGCCAGCACTTGGTCCATATCCCTCTAAACTCTTATTATTCATATACCCATCCAGATACCTTTTAAATGCTGTAATTGTATCAGCCTCAATCACTTCCTCTGGCAGCTCATTCCATACATGCACCACCCTCTGCATGATAAAGTTGCCCTTTAGGTCTCTTTTATATCTTTTCCTTCTCACCCTAAACCTATGCCCTCTAGTTCTGGACTCCCCGACCCCAGGGAAAAGACCATATCTATTTATCCAACCCATGCCCCTCATGATTTTATAAGCCTCTATAAGGTCACCCCTCAGCCTCCGCGCTCCAGGGAAAACAGCCCCAGCCTATTCAACCTCTCCCTATAGCTCAAACCCTCCAGCCCTGGCAACATCTTGTAAATCTTTTCTGAACCCTTTCAAGTTTCACAACATCCATCCGATAGGAAGGAGACCAGAATTGTACGCAATGTTACTTTAGGAAAGACTTACACAAAGCTGAAATTTGATTGGTTTTCATTTGATCCTATTTGAGCAAACGCAATGACAAGCTGATTACAAAACATTTCTAATTCTGACATCCCTTACTTCTAGCAGCATTTCCCATTACATGGAAATGCCAAAATGACAATGTGTCATTGATGTTGGTGGTGATCAGGTGGGCATTGTGCCTAAGGCAGGTCGCTCTGCATTTGGAAGCAGGTTCCAAAGTGAAAGGTCATCAAGCTGAACTCAGTCAGCCTCTCTGTCATCTCCTTCCATTCAGTACTCAGTCAACAATGTTAGAGTAATGCCCCTTTCATCCTTCATCATGACATTACTAGATCCTAGACAAATTATTTAACGAAGGCTTCCAAATAAATAGCTGTTTAATGCAGAATATATATTATGTATATATCTCACTTCATTTCTCTGTCTCACTACCATTCACTCCCCCTTTAATGTTCTTAAAACTCTGCGCCCCAATATCCCTTTATGTGCTTTGTTGTCATATCTTGTTTCTAATGCTTTTAACATGCCTCAGGATGGTTTATTGTATTAATGTGTGACAATACTATGGCTTAAACTATTTACCGTTACAGGATACTAGATCTAAAATAGCATATCATCTAGTTGGCTCCTCAACATACTGCTGTAGAAATGGTTTAAATAAAAATATTTATTTTGACCTTTTTTTTGAACGAAGGACGGTTAAGATTAGAGGTGATGATTGGTCTGCTTCAAAGCCCATAAAGTAAGCAGTTTGTGAGGCCTTTTTTTCTAATGTTGGAACAATAGAAGCAGCCTGAATGGTTGGTGGTCAAGCTCCCACTGAATCAGAATTTTTAATTTTAGTTTTTCAATAGCAGATGCTGTGATCTTGAAGCTGGGTTTGGAAGCTGCAGTATGTCTCTCTCTGCTAATCTCTCTCTCAGAGTTGTTTTCTTAGCTGAGGATGTTTTTCCTCCTGGACTGGAGAATTGCATGTGAGACAATCTATTTCATAAAGTTTTGCCCTTTGCCAAGGGTGTGTTCATGGGATGCTACTATATTGGAACAGTTAATTAGTGGTAGTTAATATGTCTATTATTTTGTTAAGATTTCAATAGGGTCACAGTTAACTAATTCTTTTATCTTATTTTTATTTTGTCTATTTTAATGGCAATGTAAAAATAAAGTGGACATTGCTTAACACGTACTTAAAAGTTAGATTCTAGGCTATCTTTTGAATATATTTTGAAGGGGATTGGTCTCATCCATAATAAATGATACTTTAGAAATGCAAGTTTTTTGTATGAAATTATTTGTGATTAAAGCCAGGAGGAAGAGGAAACTTGCATCCTATCCCTCTGGCGCAGATTGAAAGACATTAGTACCTATAGATCTCTAATTCAGCATCAATTTTCAGATTTAATGGTGAAATGATGAAAACTGAAAAAGAAAAAATCAGTTAAGAGTAAAATTTAAAACATATTATGTGACATTTCTATGTATATAAAACTGATGAGCAGTGACGAACATTGACAGGACCCACTCTAAAAACTCAGCATTGTAATCGTGGGCAATTTCTATCTACATATAAACTGGGAAAACAAGTGAAGTATTAAAACTGGGGAGAATGATTTTCTGGACTATGTTAAGCATGGTTTTCTACAGTAGTATGTTGAGGAGCCAACTAAATGATATGCTATTTTAGATCTTGTATCCTGTAACAATAAAGGACTAAATAATAATCTTGTTGTAAAAGAACCTTTAGTGATAAGTAATCACAATATGATCAAATTTTACATTATGTTTGAAAGTGAGATTGTTCAATCTGAAGCAAGGGTTGTAAATTTGAATAAGGGGACTTATGAAGGCAGGAACCACAAATTGGCTGAGGTGAGTTCGGGAAACGTATGAAAAGGAATGACTGTTCAATCTTTAAAGAGGGGGCAGAGGCTTAATGGTATTTTATTTTGGACTAGTAATCCAGAGACTCAGGTAATATTCTAGGGACCTGGGTTCAAATCTCACCACAGTAAATGGTAGAATTTGAATTCAATAATTATCAGTAATTAAAATTCAAATGATGATCATGAAGCCAACGATTGTTCTAAAAACCCACCTGGTTCAGTAATGACCTTTACAGAAGGAAAACTGTCAACTATATGTGGTCTGGTCTACATGTGACTCCAGACCCACAGCAATGTGCTGACATTTTACTGCTCTCTAAACTGGTGTAGCAAGTCACTCAGTTGTAACAGTCACTAGAAAATCTCAAAAGAGGAACAAAACTGGATGGACCACCTGGCAACATTGACACCGGAAACATCAACAGCAGAAGCAGCCCTGTTGACTCTACAAAGTCCTCCGTATTAACATCTAGGAGCTACTGCTAAAACTGGCGGAGCTGTCCCAAAGACTAGTGAAGCAACAGCCTGACATGGTCACACTCACAGAATCAAGCCTTACAATGTTTCGCCATCAACAATTCACTGGCAGATCAACCCAGAGCAGGTGGAGACACGATGGTATAAAGTCTAGAAGGAGTTTTTCTTGGAGTGTTCAACATTAACTCTGGACCCCATGAAGTCTCAAGGCATCAGGTCAAATATGGCCAAGGAAACCTTCTGCTGATTACCAGGTAACATCCTCCCTTGGCTGATGAATCCATGTTGAACAACACTTGGAGGAAGCACTAAGTGTGGTAAGGGCACAAAATATACTTGGGGTGGAGATTTTAATGTCCTTTACTGATCAAGCCGGTCAAATTCTAAAGGATATAACTTATTTTCTGGGACTGCTTGACCTCATTCTCACTAATTTGCCTGTCACAAATGGATCTGTCCATGACAGTACCAGTAAGAGTGACCAGCGTACTGTCCTTGTGGAGATCAAGTCAAGCCTTCACAATGAGAATAGCCTCCATCGTGCTATTATGCTAAAGGGAACAGACATTTAAATAGATCTAGCAACTCAGGACTGGGCATTCATGAGGTACTGTGTTCACATTCCAACATAATCTGCAACCTCCTTGCCCGGTATATCCCCCACTCAACCTTTACCAAGAAGCCAGGGGGTCAACCCTGGTTCAATGGAGAGTGCAGGAGGACATGCCAGGAGCAGAACCAGGCATTTCTGAAAATGAAATATCAACCTGGTGAAGTTACCAAAAAGGACTACTTGTGTGCCAAACAGCATATACAGAGCTAAGTGATTCCGCAACCAATGGATTAGACCTAACCTCTGCAATCCTGCATATCTAGTTGTGAATAATAGTGGTCAATTAAACAATTCACTGGAGGAAGAGGATCCACAAACAAAACCAGTGATATCAATAGTGCTATCAAGCAGCATTTGCTTAGCAATAGTTTTCTCATTGACACTCAGTTTGGCTTCTGCAGAACTCATTATAGTCCTCATTCACCATCCAGGACAAAGCAGCTCACTTGATTGACATCACATTCACAATACTTCAATCCCTCAACTTTTGGCACTCAGTAGCAAGAATGTCTACTATCTAATAACAAGCACTGCACAAATTCACCATGGCTCATTAGACTGCATCTTGCAAACAAGTGACCACGTCCAGCTAGAAGGACAAGGGCAGCAAATACATGGGACCACCATCATCTACATGTTTCCTTCTCAGTCACTCAGCACGTGTTTGGGAAATATATCACTGTTCCTTCAGCTTCACTAATTTAAATCTTGGAACTTCCCCCTTAATGGCATTGTGAGTGTCTCTGCGTGAAATGCATTGCGCCAGTTCATGAAAGCAGCTCAACATCACCTTCTGAACAAGGGATGAGCAATAAACAAGTGGTTCAGTGAGTGACACTCACATCCGACAAATTTTTTTTAAGTGAATGATTTAAAGCAACTATACATTCCTTTAAATTGCAAAACTCAAGTCAACCATGGCTGACCAAGGAAGCTAAGGATTGTAGAAAATTAAAGAAAGGGCTTGTAACATTTCCAGAAATAAAAATAAATTTGAGGATGTCAGATTTTTAGAATATGGTGAAGGACACCAAAGAAACTTGAATGAGAGAATAGTATATGAATGCAATCCAGCTAAAGATTCATAAAAATGGACTGTAAAACCTCCTACACATATAAAGAAATTAAATATTTAATTAATTCTGGGTAATCCAAGATGGAGGACAGGAAAAAATTCTGGCTGTAACAGGCAGCTCCTTTTTTGAGGTATTTTAGGTGTTGGAGGTGATTTTGTCAAATTCCAAGAACAGCAATTACTGTTTTATATGCTGTTGCATTGTTTTGGAACATTGGAGGCAAACAAAAGTCAAAACAACCGCATTTTTGCAAGGGATAAGGCTAGACACATGATCTGTGCAGGAGAGAGCGAGAGAAACCCACACTGCTAACTGAACAGCAGTGAACCTGCGCAGTTACTGCCCTTGCTGTTTGAATTTGTGCATTGCTGGACATCGGAGTGCATCTAGGAAAACTTAACAACAGCGAAATTCACAACTGATCTTGGAGGAACCTGTTTGGGAGAGGTCACAGCACAAAAACAGATAAGTGGATAGTTTTAACTATAGCCTTGCTGTAAATCTACAATAGTGAGGAGAGTGGGTTCTTTCTTGATTATATGTTTTATTAAGATATGTCTCTTAAGTCATAAGGATTAAGTTAGCCTAGAGCAGTGTTTTGTAGAGGAGTAAGACAGTGCTATTTTCTGGGTCTGTAGATTGAAAGAAGCAAAAATGGCCTTTAGTAGATTGATATGCTCTTCTTGTCAGATGTGAGAGTTTAGGGAGAGTTTACATGTTACTGAGGATTATATCTGCAATTAATGCTGTTGGTTGCAAATCCTATCAGATCAAATAGATCAGTTGGAGCGATAATTAGAGGCAATGAGGAATTTACAAATGCAAGGGGGGTGTGATGAATGGCAGTTATAGGAAGGAAGAAAAGCCGCAGACACCATCTCAGAGACAGGCTAATTCCTGGAAAGGTAGGAGGGGTAGGAAAGTAGTGCAGGAGTCTTCTGTGGCTATTCCCATTTCAAACAGGTCTGCTGTTTTGGAAAATGTAGGGGGTGATGGATTCTCCGGAGAATGTAGCACGAACAGCCAGTTTACTGGTACCAAGACAGGCTCTAATGAAATGAGGGGTACGTCGGGTTCCAAGAGATCGATTGTGTTAGGCGACTCTCTAGTCCGAGGTACAAACAGACGTTTCTGTGGCCAGCAGCGAAAAATCAGAATGGTGTGTTGCCTCCCTGGTGCCAGGATCAAAGATGTCTCAGAGAGGGTGTAGAATGTTCTCATGGGGGAGAGGGACCAGCAGGAGGTCATTGTCCACATTGGAACCAATGATATAGGCAGGGAAAAGGTTGAGATTCTGAAGGGAGAATATAGAAAATTAGGCAGGAATTTAAAAAGGAGGTCCTTGAGGGTAGTAATATCTGGATTACTTCCAGTGCTACAAGCTAGTGAGAGTAGGCGTAGGAGGATAGAGCAGATGAATGCATGGCTGAGGAGCTGGTGTATGGGAGAAGGATTCACATTTTTAGATCATTGGAATCTCTTTTGGGGTAGAAGTGACCTGTACATGAAGGACGGATTGCACTTGAATTGGAAGGGGACTAATATACTCAAGATTTGCCAGAGCTGTTTAGGAGTATTCAAACTAGTAAGGTGGGAGGGGGGGCTGGGGGCACCCCAGGGAGATATTGAGGAAAGAGATCAATCTGAGACTGGTACAGTTGAGAAAATAAGTCAAACAGTCAGGGCAGGCTGGGACAAGGTAGGACTGATAAATTAAACTACATTTATTTCAAAACAAGGGGCCTAACAGGGAAGGCAGATGAACTCAGGGCATGGTTAGGAACATGGGACTGGGATATCATAGCAATTACGGAAACATGGCTCAGGGATGGACAGGACTGGCAGCTTAATGTTCCAGGATACAAATGCTACAGGAAGGATAGAAAGGGAGTTAAGAGAGGTGAGGGAGTGGCGTTTTTGATAAGGGATAGTGTTACAGCTGTGCTGAGGGAGGATATTCCTGGGAATACATCCAGGGAAGTTACTTGGGTGGAACTGAGAAATAAGAAAGGAATGATCACCTTATTGGAATTGTATTGTGGGCCCCCTAATAGTCAGCGGGAAATTGAGAAATAAATTTTGTTATCTGTAAGAATAATAGGGTGGTTATGGTGGGGATTTTCAATTTCCAAGCATAGACTGGGACTGCCATAGTGTTAAGAGTTTAGATGGAGAAGAATTTGTTAAGTGTACAAGAAAATGTTCTGATTTAGTATGGGGATGTACCTATGAGAGAAGGTGCAAAACTTGACTTACTCTTGGGAAATAAGGCAGGGCAGGTGACTGAGGTGTCAGTCGGGAGCAGTTTAGGCCCAGCGACCATAATTCTATTTATTTTAAAATAGTGATGGAAAAGGATAGACCAGATCTAAAAGTTGAAGTTCTAAATTGGAGGAAAGCTAATTTTGATGGTATTAGGCAAGAACTTTCAAAAGTTGTTTGGAGGCAGGTGTTCTCAGACAGAGGGACGGCTGGAAAATGGGAAGGCTTCAGAAATAAGATAACGAGAGTTCAGAGACAGTATATTCCTGTCAGGGTGAAAGGAAAGGCTGGTAGGTGTAGGGAATGCTGGATGACTAGAGAAATTCAGGGTTTGGTTAAGAAAAAGAAGGAAGCATATATCAGGTATAGACAGGATAGATCGAGTGAATCCTTAGAAGAGTATAAAAGCAGTAGGAGTATACTTAAGAGGGAAATCAGGAGGGCAAAAAGGGGACATGAGATAGCTTTGGCAAAAAGAGTTAAGGAGAATCTGAAGGGTTTTTACAAATGCATTAAGGACGAAAGGGTAACGAGGGAGAGAATAGGACCCCTCAAAGATCAGCAAGGCGGCCTTTGTGTGGAGCCGCAGGAGATGGGGAAAATACTAAATGAGTATTTAACATGGAAGATACAGAATGTAAGTAAATAAATGGTGACACCTTGAATAATGACCATATTACAGAGGAGAAGTTCTGGATGTCTTGAAATGCATAAAAGTGGATAAATCCCCAGGACCTGACTACGTGTACCCTGGAACTCTGTGAGAAGCTAGGGAAGTGATTGTTGGGCCTCTTGCTGAGATACTTGTATCATCGATAGTCACAGGTGAGGTGCCAGAAAACTGGAGGTTTGTTAACATGGTACCACTATTTAAAAAAGGTGGTAAGCCAGGGAATTATAGACTGGTGAGCTTGATATTGGTGTTGGGCAAGTTGTTGGAGGGAATCCTGAGGGACAGGATGTACATGTATTTGGAAAGGCAAGGACTGATTAGGGATAGTCAACATGGCTTTGTGCATGGGCAATCATGTCTCATGAACTTGATTGAGTTTTTTGAAGAAGTAACAAAGAGAATTGATGAGGGCAGAGAAGTGCACATGATCTACATGGACTTCAGTAAGGCATTTGACAAAGTTCCCCATGGGAGACTGGTTAGCAAGGTTAGATCTCATGGAATACAGGGAGAACTAGCCATTTCAATACAGAACAGGCTCGAAGTTAGAAGACAGACGGTGGTGGTGGAGGGTTGTTTTTCAGACTGAAGGCCTGTGACCAATGGAGTGCCACGAGGATTGTTACTGGGTCCACTACTTTCCATCATTTATATAAATGGTTTGGATGTGAACTTTGGAGATATCATTAGTATGGTTGCAGATGACACCAAAATTAGAGGTGTACTGGACAATGAAGAAGGTTACCTCAGATTACAATGGGATCTTGATCAGATGAGGAGTAGCAGATGGAGTTTAATTTAGATAAATGTGACGTGTTGCATTTTGGGAAAGCAAATCTTAGCAGGACTTATACACTTAATGGTAAGGTCCTAGGGAGTGTTGCTGAACAAAGAGACCTTAGTGTGCAGGTTCATAGCTCCTTGAAAGTGGAGTCGCAGGTAGATAGGATAGTGAAGAAGGCATTTGGTATGCTTTCCTTTATTGGTCAGAGCATTGAGTATAGGATTTGGGAGGTCACATTGTGGCTGTTGGTTCAGCCACTTTTGGAATATGTTGTGCAATTCTGGTCTCCTTTCTATTGAAGGATGTTGGGAAACTTGAAAAGGTTCAGAAAAGATTTACAAGGATGTTGCCAGGGATGGAGGGTTTGAGCTATAGGGAGAGGTTGAATAGGCTGGGGCTGTTTTCCCTGGAGCGTCAGATGCTGGGAGGTGACCTTATCATGGTTTATAAAATCATGAGGGGCATGGATAGGATAAAGAGCCAAAGTCTTTTCCCTGGTGTGGGGGTGTCCAGAACTAGAGGGCGTAGGTTTAGGGTGAGTAGAGAAAGATATTAAAGAGACGTAAGGGGCAACATTTTCATACAGAGGGTGGTGTGTCTGTGGAATGAACTGCCAGAGGAAGTGGTGGAGGCTAGTACAATTACAACATTTAAAGGCATCGGGATGGGTATATGAATAGGAAGGGTTTAGAAGGATATGGGCCAGGTGCTGGTAATTGGGACTAGATTAGGTTAAGATGTCTGGTCGGCATGGACGAGTTGGATTGAAGGGTCTGTTTCCATGCTGTACATCTCTATGACTCTATAAGATAAACATGGTTATGTTACAGACAGATTCAGGAGAACTTACATAAAACAAAGAACTGCAGATGATGGAGATGTGAAACACAAGAATAGAAATAGCTGGAGAGACTAAATAGATCTGGCAGCTTCTTTGGAAAGAAGACAGAGTTAATGTTTCGTATCTCTCACTTTTCTTCAGAACTGAAAGCAGCTAGGTGGTACTGTTGCTGATGACAGGGGATGAAGGGAAGGAGAGAACGCATAGGTCGTGACAGAGCCTAGAGGAACAGAGGAGACAAAAGTTAAACAGACAATGGGATTGTTGATCGTAAGCCAGAGAAGAAAAGAAACTTAAAAAAAAAGAAAAGGAGCTGGATGGGTGATAATGGCGGCTGTGAGGGTATGAAAATGGATTGGCTGTGCTGAAAGCAATCCACGTTGTGACAGAGTCTGGATTGTAAGGGTGGGTAAAGGACTTGGTAAAGGTGATCAGGGCCTAAGATTATTGAACTCAATATTATGTCCTGAAGGCTGCAGGGTCCCCAAGCGGAAAATGAGTTGCTGTTCTTCCAGTTTACGCTGCACTTCATTACAGCACTGCAACATGCCCGAAACAGAAATGTTGCCATGGAAACACAGTGGTGCATTAAAGTGGAAGACAACTGGTATTTCAGGGTTATTTTACAGACATAGAACAGGCTCTGTCTCCACCTATCAGTCCACTCCTTTCCCCCCTCGCCCCCACCAACCCCCATCAACCACTTTTTCTTTGCTGTTTTCAGTTCTGACGAAGAGTCACTGGTCTTGAAAGGTCAACTTTGCTTTCGCTCCACAGCTGTTGCTAGACCTCCAGTAATTCTTATTTTTGTATTTTGAAAAAACTCATAAAAGGAGAACAGAGAAATAGCAGAGACACTAAATGAATACCTTGTGTCTTTCATTGAAGAAGATGCAATAATTCCTAGACTTAAAGATCAAAGTGACGAGGAAAAGTGAGAGGTTGAATGGAATTGATATGAGTAAGATTGCCATACCGGAGAAATTATTGGGGTCAAAAATTGATAAAACTTGTTATTCTGCATCCCAGAGAGTTGAAGGAGGTGGCTACAGAGATTATTGTTGATCTCGTCAGTAGTTGCTGATTATTTTCTAACCATCTCCAGGTTCTGGCATGATTCCTGCTGTAAGCTTAATCAATGGGCAAAGTCACGCCAGATGGGATTTAATATGGAAAACTTGAAGTTATCTGCTTCAGTAGGAGAAACAGATGTACGGAGTATTTCTTAAGTGGTAAGAAATGGCAAGTGTAGATATACAAGTGACTTACATGTCCTTATCAATAAGTAACTAAAGCAGAACATGTAGGTGCTATCAGACAAGCTGTTAGTAAGGGTAATGAAATGTTAATATTTATTGCAACAGGAGTAGGGAAGTCTTGCTCCAATTGTCTAAGAGTTTGGTTAGTTGGCACATGGAGTACTGTGTGCAATTTAGGACTGAGATGAGGAGAAATGTGAGCATTGTGCATTGTGAATTTTTGGAATTCTCTACTCTCGAGGGCTGTTAAAGCTCAATCTTTGAGCATGTTTAAATAAAGTTTAATAGATTTCTGACTACCAGTTATTTACCAAGTTATGAGTATGGGATTTCTCAAAGGCATTGAAATGTTTAGTTAGCTATGATCATATTAAATCACGGAACAGCTCGACAGAATGGCCCATTCTTGTTCCGATGCTTCATGTATGTACTTGATCGCCAACTCCAAGAGCAACAAGATCATGGTAACACCATCTTTTCCAAATGATTCCTCTAAGTCAGCACTGACATGGTGGACTGAAGGGCCCGTCCTGTGCTGTAGTTCTTAAGTCAAACACCAGCCTGACTTATACATTTCTGAAATTCTCTGCTTATTACCATCATGTGGACACATAACCAAAATAACCACAGCAGTTTAACAAGATTACTCACTTCCTTCTCAATGTAAGTTGGGGTGGAAATAAATGTAGCCTCACCAGCAACAACCACATCCTGAGAAAGAAACAAAAACAGAAATTGCTGGAAAAGTTCATCAGGTCTGGCAGCATTTGTGGAGAGAAATCAGAGTTAACGTTTCAGGTCCAGTGACCCTTCCTAAGAATTGATGGCAGCTAGGAAAATGTTGGTTTTTAATTTGGTTTTGATAAAAACCTAGGTAACATCAGTTCTGGAAAAGGGTCATTGGACTTGAACTGTTAACTCTGATTTCTCTCCACAGATGCTGCAGACATGCTGAGCTTTTTCAGCAATTGCTGCCTTTATTTCTGACTTCCCAAATCTGCATTTCTTTCAGTTTTCAGAGAAAGAAACTTGCTTAAATATTACTAAGAAGAGACAAAAAGTTGAAGTTTTTCGCCTCACACTCATCAACTGAGACATTTAAGCAAGAAACCAAACTTGGAAAGGGAACATTAATTTGTACAACTTGGGAAGAGAGTGTGCAAATGAACAGAGCAATATATGAATTCGTGCAATGCCTGGTGTGAATGTTCCCATGACTGACTTACTGCATTGCACAACACGTCCCTTTAACCATTTACAGCAGGCAGCTTGCTAATCGTGCTACACTGGCTTGTGCTCACAAATCTCAGAACATTATGTCCAAATTAGACATATTTCTTCTATTGGACAACATTTCCTAAAGAATTCAGACTTTGCTAAGAATGATAACAGAAACCAATTTAAGATTGTCAGTCAGGCTTGCAATCTTGTGCATGCTAGAAGCTATAGTTATTAACACAGGATCATGTTTGTTCTGGTTAAAACAAATTAGTCCATGTATGGCATCTGTTATCTTTGAGGGCAGTGTCATGGAGTCTGCCAATCCTTGCTACATTCTCCTTGGCAATACAGTGGCCAACTATAGTCTACTTTACTGGTCGCTGATTGTTTTTCAGTTTAACTAAGATTGACAGTTAAGATTTCCTGCTGCATCTCTACACCAACCATGGAAAAACCAACTAGAACCCTCTTCTCATTTTGGATGAGTTGGTTTTCCCTTTCTAAGAAGGGCTTATGTCCGAAACGTCGATTCTCCTGTTCCCTGGATGCTGCCTGACCTGCTGCGCTTTTCCAGCAACACATTTTCAGCTCTGATCTCCGGCATCTGCAGACCTCACTTTCTCCTCAAAGATTTCCCTTTCTAAGTTTGGTTTCTTGCATGTGAGTCCTGATGAATGTCAGCCATACAATACTGACTTTGTCTCTTTTTCGTAATTATTAACACCCTGAGAACAAATGAAAGTAAGTTAGAACAGTAAATAAAACTGAACATAAGAACTGTTCAAACAAATGACAATCCAGATACTCAGGGATGCCTGTTGATCAATGAAACATTAATCGCTATGAAACATACATGAGATAGAAAGATTCATTCTGTGATCAAAGATGTACTAAGCTGCCTCATTGTAATCTCCTCTGACAGTGAGGACACTTTCTGTCAATGTGATGTCTGTGCGACATTGCAGTGGTATTTGTAAACAGCTGGGAACTACTTGTCAGATGAACATATATCATGGAGTGCCACATTCATTGCTGCACGGCAGGAAAGTGTTAGAGTAACAATGCATCAGTCTATCAGCCACATGGAAAGCAAGGAACACATCATTGAACCTCTGTATTTTGAACCTAAGCTGTGATTATTTCCAACATATGCAAACCAAAGGACGTACTTGACAGTAGCTTTTATTGACGTAATGAGTCAGGGCTGAACAAAGATCTTCTCCTTCATTCTGCTCTCCCTCCCAGCCCACCCCATGAAGTCCTGACTGGCAGAATATCCCATTTCACATGAACTGTCACATACTTTGGAAAAGGAAGAATTAATTATACATCAATGGCAAACTGGGTTCACAGCAATGCAAGAGAACAGTTGAGTGGAGAAAGATTCAACACCAAAAGAACTGAGGTATGAACAGAGTTTTAAAAAAATGTATTCATTTGTGGGATGTGGGCATCACTGGCTAGCCAACATTTATTACCTGTCCCTAGTTGCCCTTGAGAAGGTGGTGGTGAGCTGTTTTCTTGAACCACTGCAGTCCATCTACTGTGGGTTGACCCACAATGCCATTAGGGAGCAACTTTCACGATTTTAACCCAGTGATAGTGAAGGAACAGCAAAATATTTCCAAATCAGGATGGTGAGTGGCTTGGAGGGACCTTGAAGGTAGTGGTATTCCCATATATCTAGATGGAAGGTCTAAGGATCTTCTGTGAATTTCTGCAATGCATCTTGTAGATAGTACACACTGCTGCTACTGAGTGTCAGTGGTGGAGGGAGTGGTTGCTTGTAGATATAGTGCCAATCAAGCTTGTCCTGGATGGTGCCAAACTTCTTGAGTGTTGTTGGGGCTGCACCCATCCAGACAATGGGGAGTATTCCATCACACTCCTGACATTAGCTTGTAGATGGTGGACAGGCTTTGGGGAGTCAGGAGGTGAGCTACTGCTTGTAGCCACTGTGTTTATGTGCTGAGTCCAGTTGAGTCTCTGATCAATGATAACCCCCAGGTTGTTTATGGTGGTGGATTCAGTGGTGGTAACACCATTGAATGTCAAGGGGCAACAGTTAGATTGTCTCTTATTGGAGATGAGAGCTGAAAATGTGTTGCTGGAAAAGCCCAGCAGGTCAGGCAGCATCCAGGGAACAGGAGAATCGACGTTTCGGGCATAAGCCCTTCTGCCCGAAACGTCGATTCTCCTGTTCCCTGGATGCTGCCTGACCTGCTGCGCTTTTCCAGCAACACATTTTCAGCTCTGATCTCCAGCATCTGCAGACCTCACTTTCTCCTCTTATTGGAGATGGTCAATATCTGGCAGTTGTGTGGTGCAAATGTTACTTGCCATTTATCAGCCCAAGTCTGGATATTGTCCAGATCCTGTTGCATTTGAACATGGACTGCTTCAGTGTTTGAAGAAGCGCAAATGGGGCTTAACATTGTGCATTTATTGGTGAACATCCCCACTTCTCACCTTATGATGGAGGGAAAGTCATTGATGAAGCAGTTGAAGGTGGACGTGTCTAGGACACTACCCTGAGGAACTCCTGAAAAGATATCCTGGAGCTGAGATGACTGACCTACAACAGCTACAACTATCCTCTTATCTGTCAGGTATGACTCCAAGCATCAGACAGTTTATCCCCTGATACCCATTGATACCAATTTTGCTAGGGCTCCTTGATGCTACACTTGGTCGAACGCAGCCTTGATGTCAATAGCTGTCACCTCCCCTCTGGAATTCAGCTCTTTTGTCCATATTTGAACCAAGGTTGTGATGAGGTCAGGAGCTGAGTGGCCCTGGTGGAACCCAGACTGGACGTCACAGAGCAGGTTATTGCTGAACAGATGCTGCTTGATAACACTGTTGATAACACCTTCCATCACTTTCCTGATGATTGAGAGTAGACCGATGGAGTGGTAATTCGCTGGGTTGGATTTGCCTTGCTTATGATGTACAGGACATACCAGGGCAATTTTCCACACTGTTAGGTAGATGCCAGTGTTGTAATTGTACTGGACCAGCTTGGCTAGGGGAGTGGCAGGTTCTGCAGCACAGGTCTTCAGTATCATTTGCTGGAATGATGTCAGGATCTGTTTCTTGATATCACGTGGAGTGAATCAGTTTGGCTGAAGACTGGCATCTGTAATGTTAATGAGGCCAAGATGGAATATCCACTTAAGGATGCCAAGATAGATTATCCACTCGGTATTTCTGGCTGAAGATTGTTGCAAAGTCTTCAGCCTTATCTTTTGCACCGATGTGCTGGACTCGTCCATCATTGAGGATGGGATATTTGTGTTTCCCTCACCACCTGCCACAGACCCAGTCTAACAGCGATGTCCTTTAGGATCCAAATAGCTCGATCAGTAGTGCTGCTGCTGAGCCACCCTTGGTGGTGGACTACATTCCCCACCCAGAGTACATTTTGTACCCTTGCCATTCTCAGTGCTTCCTCTCGTGATGCTCAACATGGAGGAGCACCGATTCAACAGCTGAGGGAGGGTGGTAATCAGCAGGACGTTTCCTTGCTCACGTCTAACCTGAAGACACGAGACTTCATACAGTCTGGAGTACATGTTGTGGACTGTATACTGCCACCTCTGCTGGGTCTGTCTTGCCAGTGGGACAAGACATATTCAGGGATGGCGATGGTGGTATCTGGGACATTGTCTGTAAGGTATGATACTGTGAGTATGACTATGTCAGGTTGTTGTTTGACTAGTCTGTGTGAAAGCACTCCAAATTTTAGCATTAGCCCCCTGATATCAGTAAGGAGGACTTTGCTGGGTTGACAGGGCTATTTTTGCCATTGTCTTTTCTAGTACCCGGGTCGATGCCAGGTGATCCGTCTGGTTTCATTTCTTTGAGACCTTGTAGCAATTGGTACAACTGAATGCCTTGCTGTGCAATTTCAGAGGGCAATTGAGAGTCAACCACATTGCTGTGGGTCTAGAGTCACATGTAGGCCAGACGAAATGAGGATGGCAGATTTCCTTCCCTGAAGGACATTCGAGAACCAAATGGATTTTTCGAACAATCATCATTAGATGCTTAATTTCAGATTCTTTATTGATTTCATGGTCACCAATAGATTCTTAATTCTAGATCCAGTAATGTTGGAACTAAGTGACCATCAATAACTGCAAGAAAAATGGTTCATAATTCTTCTTATTATGGTTGCAATCTGGGTCAGTCTCAGAGGACCACCAGGGAGGGGAATGGAGTCAACCCGACTCAAAAAAAAAAACAGGATTAGGCTTCTGAATATTGAGTTGAAGGAAATCTCTGCTTAAACAGTACTGGGTGTTATATATCATGTTGGAGACATAAAGGGTTTGAGGGAAGTGACAGTGAGATAAAACTGGGTACAATCAGCATACCAATGGGAACTGATGTTGTATTTTTCATGGTATCATTGGGTGATTGGCAGGAGGGTTTGGGGGGTTGTTGGATGTAGTCATTCTGGTGAAAGGGAAACCCCACTTCCAGGGATATATTTCCCTCCCCACCCCTATCAGCATTCCGGAGAGACCACTCCTTCCGTGACTCCTTCGTCAGGTCCACATCCCCCACCAACCCAACCTCCACTCCCGGCACCTTCCCCTGCAACCGCAACCTCCCCCCTCACCTTCCTTCAAGGCCCCAATGGATCCTTCCATATCTGTCGCAAATTCACCTGCACCTCCACACACATCATTACTGTATCCGCTGCACCCGATGTGGTCTCCTCTACATTGGGGAGACAGGCTGCCTGCCTACTTGTGGAACGTTTCAGGGAACACCTCTGGGACACCCACACCAACCAACCCAACCGCCCCATGGCTGAACACTTTAACTCCCCCCTCCCACTCCACGAAGGACATGCAGGTCCTTGGCCTCCTCCATCGCCAGACCCTGGCCACACGACGTCTGGAGGAAGAGCGCCTCATCTTCCGCCTAGGAACCCTCCAACCACACGGGATGAATGTAGACTTCTCCAGCTTCCTCATTTCCCCTCCCCCCACCTTATCTCAGTCCCAACCCCCTTTTCAGCACCGCCCTCTTGACCTGCAATCTTCTTCACGACCTCTCCGCCCCCACCCCCTCTCCGACCTATCATCCTCACCCTCACCCCCTTCCACCTATCGTATTCCCAGCGCCCGTCCCCCAAATTCCGCCCCCCTCCCCCCCCACCTTTTATCTCAGCCCGCTTGGCACACCAGCCTCATTCTTGAAGAAGGGCTTATGCCCGAAACGTCAATTCTCCTGCTCCTTGGATGCTGCCTGGCCTGCTGCGCTTTTCCAGCACCACATTCTTCAACTCTGGTCTCCAGCATCTGCAGTCCTCACTTTCTCCTCCCTGGTGAAAGGGAGGGCCAAGGATAGATACTTAAGGAACATCAAAGGTATCAGTGCCTTGATGGGAAATTGGAAGAGAAGTCAATTTTCTGGCAATCATTAAATAGGGTAAGAGTGGAATCAGGTGAGAGGAGTCCCACTAAAGCAGATGACAACAAAGAAAACCTGGAGGAGAATGATGCAGTTAGATGTAACAATGGATATAGCCAGGTCAAGATGGATGGACATCCCAGTCACAAAGGATTTATTTGTCACTTCAACAAGACCTGTCCGGTAACATGGCATAAGCAGAACCTGACTGCAGAGATTCAAACCCCCTGGCATGTAGGAAAAACTGGACATGGTTTTGAGATGCTCAAGGATTTTGGAAAGATGGCTTGGAGATGTGATAGTAATTTCTAAGGACGGATGGGTCAATGGTTGCTTTTTTTTCTTGAGGAGATAGGTAATGACGATAGATGTTTAAAGAAAGGAACAGTACAGAAGGACAGTGGACTATTAACAGTATTAGTTAACATAATGAACCAGAATGGGGGCAATATTGTGTGGTCAGCAGTTTAGTAGTAACAGCATTAAGGGAGCAGGAGGCAGGTTTCATGGACCAGATGAGCTTGGAGATGGTATGATGGTAAATAGGCTGGGGTAGCAGGGAGCATTCGATGAATTATTATCCAGTGGCTCAGTAAAAGAGGCAGCTGATTGAATAGTTTTCATCTCATTGACAAAGTAGTCCATGAGCTCCATTGCACATGTTCCGAAGATCAGAGTGAAGCAGACAGGAGATTAGAGTTTAGGACGATGGTTTCTGGTAGAAACAAAGGTTATCTTTATACTTCAGAGAGGAGTGAGAAGATTTATAAGGCAGGCAGAACCTCAGTGTTTTATGTCGTCCAGCCAGATCATGGCAGTCAATGGGAAAAAACAAGTCTGCCTTTTCTATTGGATTCAAAGGGACAGAGATGAAAGTCATATGGGAAGAAATGGCAGAGATCATTCGAGTGGAAAATGAGACAAAGAAGTGACAGAGATAAATAGGCTGGTGGTGATAAGCAGGCAGGAACCACAGCAATCTGGGAGGATAAGAATGCTGTAGGTTGAGGGTCAGCAGAAAGGACGGAGACTGGAGAGACAAAATACTAAATGAGTTTGAACAATAGCTGGATAAGCTCATCAAGTGATATCAAGTTTAATTAATCATTCCATTCATTTATGCATAGTCTCATGGATGTTTACAACACAGACAGAGGGCATTCAGCCCATCATGTCTCTGCTAGTCAACAAAGATTTGACGACACTAATCCCATTTGCCAAAGGCTATGGCAATCCTAGTGAATTTTTAAAAACTGCTCAAATGTTGGATAGTCTGTCTCCATCACCATTTCAAAGTCTGATGTCAGACTCCCAGCACCCTCCGGGTGAAAACTTTCTCCTCCACCCCGCCTTAGCCTTCTACCTCTTACCTTAAATCTATGTCCACCTGATAATTGAATCCACTAATGAACAACATGCCTTTCTATATCCACTCCCTCTGCCCCCCATAACCTTGTACACTTTAATCAGGTTCCTATCAATCTGCAGACCTCAAAGGAAAACAACTACAATCTGTTCTTTCTTCACTGTTCGGACCCACCAGTCCGGTCCACACCCTCTCTAGTGCAATCACATCCTTCCTATAATGTGGTGACCAGAAATGCACACAGTACTCCAGCTGTGGTTTCATCAGGGTTTTATACAGCTCCAGCAAAACCTCCGTGTGATTGTATTGCATATCTCAATTAATAAACGCTGGCATCCCATGTGCCTTCTTCACCATCTTATTTACCTGTTGTGCTACCTTCACACCATTGTCCCTCCAATCTTCAGTACTTCCCAGTATCCTACCATTTATGGTGTAATCCCTAACCTTGTGAGCCCTCCCCAAGTGCATAACCTTTCATTTTTCTGGGTTGAAATCCATTTGTTACTGGTCTGCCCAGCTGACCAGTCTATTGATATCTTCTGTAGTTTATGGACTTTTTTTTCACTGTTTACAAAGTTTGTGGCACTTTTCATAATGTTCACAATTAAATCCAACTAATTAATATACACCACATGCAGCAAACAAGGACCCCAGCATTGACCATCTCTGTTTCCATTTCCGGGGATAGGCTGGCTGCTGATACCCATTACCTAATCACCAACTCCCATTGTTACCTTGACTACACATCCTCACACCTTGCTTCCAGTATGGGCTCCATTCAATTCTGTGAGTTTCTTAGTCTCTGTCGCATCTTTTCAGATGACGCCTTTCCAATGGGGCCTCAGGAACATCCACCTTTTTTCACAACCAAGGATTCCCGGCTACCCTGGTCAACAGGGCCCATTGCCGTGTCTAACCCATTTCCCACACCTCTGTCCTCACTCCTTCTTTTTCCTCCTGCAACAATGCTAGGGTGCTCCTACATTTTCCACCCCACCAGCCTCCACTTCCAAAAGATCAGAAGCTGTATTTTCACCTCCCATCCCTTGTTAGCATTTGGCCGGGACCATTCTCTGTATGACACCATAACCCCTCTACCTTCATTCCCAGCACCCCCTACTGCACTTTTGCCTGCAATCGCTGAAGGTATAATAGCTGCCCATTTACCTCCTCCCTCCTCCTATCCAAGGCCCCGGGCACATGTTCCAGATGAAGCAGTGATTTACCCGTACTTCCTCCAATCTAGTCGACTATATTTGCTGTTCACATTGTGATTTCCTCTACATTGGGAGACAAAACACAGACTAAGTGACTGCTTTGCAGAACACCCATGCTCTGTCCACAAGAAAAATGATCCTGAGCTCCCAGTTGTCTGACACTTCAACACAGCACCATGTTCCGACGCCAACATTTCTGTCACAGGCCTTCTGCAATGTAGCAACACAAACTGGAGGAAGGAGATGTCCTCCGCCATCTAGATACCTTACCACCGTTCAGACTCAACATTGAGTTTAATGATTTCAAAACGTGAACACCCTCTTCCATGTGCATTATCCTTCGCTCACAACCCCAGGCCTCCAGTTTTGTATGGGTTGCTCCCAAAATATTTTTAACCATTTACACTTCTTATTGACTCTATCTAGCATTTCTCTCTCTCTCTCTCTCTCTCTCTCTCTCCCTGTCAGCATAAATATCACCCCTTCCCAGCTATTGTCAGTTCTGGTGGAGGATCACTGGTCTTGAAACATTAACTCTGTTTCTCTCTCCACACATGCTGCCAGACTTGCTGAAACTCGCCAGCACTTTCTGTTTTTTGTTGCAGATTCTCAGTATCTGAAATCCTTTGCTTTATTTTAGTACCTGCTCTCTCTCCCTGATGTCAATACCAATGTTGCCCTTTTCCATTGTGAAAACCGATGCAAAGTATCTCCTGACAGCTGTGCCCATGTTTTCCTGGTCCACACACAAACAACGTCTATGGTCCCTAACACATCCTACTCTTTCTATAGTTATTCTCTTGCTGTTAAAAAAGCGTTTGGATTTTTAAAATGCTTTCAATGCTTTCTTATGCACTCTCCTTGATTTCCAATACTCACTACTGCATGGGAATAATCGAGAAAAGACTACGTTTGAAGTACACCTGAAGTCAATTTCCCACTTTAATCCCTGAAGTCTGCTTGCAGGATCTCATTTCCCTTTCTTCCTAAGTTATTGGTCCCATGTAGACCATTATCTCTGACTGTTTCCTCCTCCTTCAGAATGCCCTACAATAATTTCAAGTCATCCTTGACCTTGGCACCCGGGAGGCGACATACCATCCTCAAATCACATCTGTGGCTGCAGGAACAAATGTCTACTCCCTGACTAATGATCTTCTATTACTATTGCCCTTCCACACTTATTTCTCTTTTCCTGAGCAGCTGGACCACCCACCCTGTGCCAGGGCTTTGACTCTGGATGGCTTTCACTGTCACTCCCCCTATTTCCCCAAAGCGGAAAAATGATTTGCAACTACGATGCACTTGGGGCATTCCTCACTACCTGTCTAGTCCCTTCTTCTGTCTGATGGTCACCCATTCCCTCTCTGCCTGTACCTGTTTATGCTGTGACGGGACCATCTTCTGAAACATGCTATCCATGAACCCTTCAGCCTCGTAAGTGCACAATAGCTCCCCCCAGTTGCTGCTCAAGCTCCAGAACTCTTTCAAATCCAAGTTGCTGCAGTCAGTGGCACATCCTGCACACTGTCCTACATGTCCAGGGTTTGCTTCATTGTTCAGGATGTGCACACCATGGACATGAGCTTCCCCAACATGTTGTCACTAAACAGAACACAGGCTCTTACTTCCATTTTACACTTTCTCCTGCTAACTGTAGACTAGAAATTTCTTATTCTTGTTTATGTCAGACAAACAACATAACTTTAACTCTATCAAGTGAAAAAAAGTTTAGAAGTTTTAAATATTATTTATCTCTGTCAAAGTTTTGAGGCTATATTTAAAGTCTTAACTCAAATCCATGTCCAGTCACAAGAGACAAAAGAGAAATACCCATCAATTGCAGTCCTGTTCCCCTGTGGCATTACACTTGGATTTTATTGAAGTAAATCCACTGCTAGTCTGTCTCTTTCTGGGAACTCTCCGCACTCTGAGCTCACTGCTCCTTTTAATCTCACGGTCCTGCTCAGTGTCCACCACAGCTGCACTTGCTTGTCTGTCTCTTTCTGGGAACTCTTCTCACTCACAGCTTCTTTTAACATGGCCACCAGCCTTCCCGCTGCCTCATTGATAGTGTCCATTGAACACACTTATTTAGTGCAAAAGTCTGCATTTGTTTCTTTCCAGAACTAGAGGCCATTACCTTCAGGTCTCAAGGACCGAAGCTTTGGAACTCCCCCCTAAGCCTCTGTGCTGAACTTGTCTCACTAGGTCAGGCTTAAATCAGATCTCTTATACCAGTCATTTAGTAATTTGTCCTAATGGTGTCCTCTTTGGTTTGGTGATCAATTTTTGCCTGATTTTATTTTAGCATGCAGAATTTGGGGCTTTTTACTATGTCATAGAAATCAAATCATTGCTGAAACCCAGGGAGAATCCAACATGGGAATGTAGAAACACAGGTGTACAGAGCCTGCTCTGTCCTCCAAATAGATCAAAGCTGATCATCAACATCAATATCATTTTCCTGTATTATCTCTCCATCCTTTGATGTCACCAGTCTCCAGGAATCTATCGATCTCTCTTTTGAATACCACCCCTGACACAGAGACTTCCAAAGTTTCACTGCCCTCTGAATGATGGAATTCCTCCTCAAGTCAGTCCTGAATGGTCAAATATTCTGAGAATATGGGCCTTGGTTCTAGATCCATTTGTTTACTGACCTCCTGTATAGCTTCTTATTGAAGGTTGCTAGAATATCCAAATGCACCACAGTGACTGGTATTGCCCTTATCGACTCTGTTAGTAACAGTGTCAGAGTTTCTAACAGGCTTGTCAAACATGACTTCCTTTTCACAAACCTGTGTTGGCTCTGTCTAATCAGATAATTATTTTCTAAGCGTCTGGTTATCACATTCATTACAATGGATCTGCCATTTTGTCCACTACTGACATCATCCCAATAGGTCTTTAGTTCATCATTTTCCTTACCCTCCTTTCTGAAATTGTGGGGTCACTCGGTTCCAGAGTCTAAAGAATTGAAAGATGATCACCAATGCTCCACTATTTATACAACTTTTCAACCCCAGGACGTGGATACTGGATCCTGGAGATTTTTCAACAGTTAGTCCAATATTCCTCGTTCTTCATTTCACTCATCTCTTCAATCTCTTTTATATCAGGGAGATTCTTTGTTCTACCCTACGTGAAGACAGACACAAGAAATTATCTTACCTCTCTGTCATTTCCTTATTTCCCAAAATAAATTCTCTTGTTGTAACAGCCCACATTTGCTTTTCCCAATCATTAAAATGTTTCCTTTTGTGGATAAAACCAAAACTAGAGGACACTTTTTCAAGGTTTGGGGTCACCTTTTTAGGGCAGAGATGAGGGGACAACTTTTCTCTCAGAGGGTTGCGTGAGTTTGGAACTCTCTGCCTCAGAAAGCAGTGGATGTGAGGTCGATGAACATTTTCAAGGTGGTGATTGGTAGGTTCCTACCAAAGGAAGATACCAAAGGTTATAGGGATAGATAGTAATGCGCAATTTGGAAGACAAACAGATAATCCATGATCCAAGTGATTGGCAGAGCAGGCTTCATTGGCCTACGTCCACTCCTAATTTGCACGCTTGCAGATATCAAGAGAAGATTTTATAGTCTTTTGATACTTCTTGCTAAATTACAGATATATACCATCTCTTTTTCTTTATCAGTCCCTTGGTCCTTCTTTAGTGAATCAGAAGACACTCCCAATCCTCAGGGTTATTACCACTTTGGGCAATTTTATAAGCCTCTTGATCATATACAGTCGTTAACTTGTGTTATCAACCATGGTTGATTCACCTTTCCTGTTGGGTTTTTGTGCCTCCCAACAAGCAGCAGTTTTAGAACTGAATAGTATAAAAACAAAATATGGATAGCATTTTATGGCCAACTTCCAGAATTTCTCGGTCTAATCATGGAACTGTTTAATGTCAAATGGATTGATAGATGCTATCATTCCACTTATACCAATTTTCAAATTTTGGATAACCATTTCAGAACAATACTTGCAGATCCACCAAGCTCGATAATAAGGGCACTTCATAAGTAAGGAAATTCCATTCTGCAGCCAATCACAGTTCTCAGACACATTAGATTAAGTTGCCAGTTCTGGTACCAACTTCAGCTAGTGCTAAAATTCAGGAGTCTACTTCAGCTGAGTGGGAACTTTTAAAATGTTGTCCTAAAACAATTACATTGTGCACCAAGAGGAAAGCTTGTTCAGTTATAGATGTTGTATCAGTCTACAAAAGTGAAAATTGTTTTGGATAACTAAATTAAAGTACATTGAATTAATTAATGTGACAGTCATACCTTAGGAATGTTTGAAGGAAGGCCAGTAGAAGAATTGTAGAATTCTTGAAGGCCATTTGTAGAATTTGGAAGCCAATTCCATCTTTATATTCATGATTTTATTCGCAGTTGAAAGAAGCATATAATTATTGTGGGATAATGATTTTTCATAAAAGAGAGCTGCCCAATGGATTTAGGAGCAGAATTAGGCCATTCAGACCCACCAGGTCTGCTCCACCATTTGATCATGGCTGATATGTTTCTCAGATGGAAATGTGTTGCTGGAAAAGCACAGCAGGTCAGGCAGCATCTAGGGAACAGGAGAATCGACGTTTCGGGCATTAGCCCTTCTTCAGGAATTTCTCACCCCATTGTCCTGCCTTCTCCCCATAATGTATTTATTTCTGTCTTAAATGCACTCCACAACTTGACCTCCATAGTCGAGAGTGTGGTTCTGGAAAAGCACAGCAGGTCAGGCAATATCGGAGGAGCAGGAAAATTGACGTTTCAGGCAAAAGCCCTTTGTCAGGAATTTTTTGCCTGAAACATTGATTTTCCTGCTCCTCGGATGCTGCCTGACCGGCTGTGCTTTTCCAGCATCTTCAGTCCTCACTTTCACTGACTTGGCCTCCACAGCCTTCTGCAGCACTGAGTTCCACACAGGGGAGACGATGACCCAGAGATATTATCACTGGCTGGACTACTAATTCAGAGACCCCCAAATGGTGGACTTTTAATTTTTTTTAAAATCTGAAATTTAAAGTCTAATGATGACCATAAATAAATCTATTGTCAATTGCACACTGCTGTAAGACACGCAGGTATACATCACAGTACATTTCAAACCTGAACCTTTGCCATCTTGAACTTCGCAACAGAAGTTATAAGAACATAAGAAATAGGAGCATTGAGCCCTCTCCACCACTCAATAAGATCATGGCTGATCTTTTCATGGACTCAGCTCCACTTACCCACATGCTCACCATAACCCTTAATTCCTTTACTGTTCAAAAATCTATCCATCTTTGCCTTAAAAACATTCAATGAGGTAGTCTCAACTATTCCACAGATTCACGGAACTCCACAGATTCACAAACCTTTGGGTGAAGAAGTTCCTCCTCAACTCAGTTTGAAATCTGCTACCCCTCATTTTGAGGCTATGCCCCTTCGTTCTGGTTTCACCCGCAGTGGAAACAACCTCCCTGCTTCTACCTTATCTATTCCCTTCATCATTTTATACATTTCTATTAGATTCCCCCCTCATTTTTCTAATTTCCAATGACTATAGTCCTAGTGTACTCAATCTCTCCTCATAAGCCAACCCTCTCAACTCCAAATTCAACCTAGTGAACTTTGTATGCACCCCCTCCAGTACCAGTGCATCCTTTCTCAAGAAAGGAGACTAAAACTGTACAGAGACCAGCTCGGCTTTAGCAGCAGTTTCTGTGTTTGTTTTTGGCTTTTGCTTACTCTGTTGCTTGGGACAGGGATGGAATCTGTCGTTAAGGAAAGCAGTTTGGAGTTGGTTAAGAAGTTCTGATTAAAAACACAGAAACTATTTTCCTACAAAGAACAACAGACTCGTGGCAAAGTTATTAAGGAAGAAGTTTGACACTGACAGTGCATGTGGATTTTATAAATAATTAGATTGTAGTTCTGGAGGAGGAGCAGATTGATTAGAAACACATATTTCCTATTGGGTTCCCTTATTCTGAAACATTTTTATGTCCGTAGTTTATAGATCCTCCTCCATCTCCTGTCAGTTATTACTAAACCCCCAGCATTGTATGGTGTTAGCCTTATTCATATGTCTCATGTTATAAAGGATTTTGGAAACAGCATTCCTTCCACCTTTTAAGAGGTTTCATTTTCACGGATGATGGTGGGAAGCTGGTGACAGTGCACTGATTATCACTTGACTCAATTGATTCTGAGGTCTATCTGCTTTCTGACGTTTTTGCTAGTTCTGAAGATGAGTCAGGTTCTATTTGAAACATTAATTATTTTTCTCTCTCTCCACAGATCTTTCTCTCTCCAAATCTGCTGAGGTGCTCCAGCACCTTCTGTTCTTATTTACTGTTGGTCCTTCCGCTTTGGCCAGTCTCCTTCCCCTATTAACAGACAGTTGGTTGGGTGGCTGGTTTGCAATGCAGAGTAATGTCGACAGCATGGGTTCGATTCCCACACCAGCTGAGGTTACTATGAAAGGCAATCCTTCTCAATCGCTTCCCTCAGCTGAGGCATGGTGACTCTCAGGGTAAATCATCACCAGTTCTCTCTCTCTCTCTCTCTCTCTCTCTAATGAGACAGCAGCCCTAGTCAAATGAGACTATGGCAATTTAAAGTCAATTGTATCCTTCAAGTTCTGGCTGACTTGCTGTAGTTATGTGATTTTGATCTCTGTTCTAATTGCTTTGGGTGCAGTTTGTGGGATCCATTCGATACACAACACCTAGAACATGGTGTCAGTACTGGTGCAGCTGAAAATGTGTGTGGTTTCAGAGCTCTAAGAGAACCAGCAACTGAAATAAATAGCAAGGAAGAACTTTAAGAAAAATCTGAAACTTTGAATTTTTGGGTGAGTCAAACTGGCTGTGCATTTTTCATTCCCTGCTGTTGTGGAAATGAAAGGAGATATGAGGCAGAATTGGTATTTTCGCACGTTCAGTGCCAAAGCTATGAAATAGCAATTGAAATGATTTAAATAAACCCTGTGTATACATGCTTACAACCCTACTATCACTGTTAAGGAAAGAGTGTTCCAATCTGTATTATACCTTACATCGAATTGAGGAGCAGAGAAGTCGGACAGAAGAGAATTTTCAGGCATTGAAGATACATTTAAATACCATCTTAATATTTATTTTAAATGGTATTTGTTGAACATCAGAGATCATGGAGTCATAGAGATGTACAGCACAGAAACATACCTTTCAGTTCAACTCATCCATGCCAACTAGATATCCTAAATTAATCTAATCCCATTTGCCAGCACTTGATCCATAACCTACTAAATCCTTCCTAGTCATAGACCCATCCAGATAACTTTGAAATGTTGTGTTTGTGCCAGCTTCTACCACTTCCTCTGGCAGCTTGTTCCAGACACGCACTACCCACTGTGTGAAAAAAATTGTCCCTTAGATCCCTTTTAAATCTTTCCCCTCTAACTCTAAACCTATGCCCGCTAGTTCTGGACTCCCCCACCCCAGCAAAAACACTTTGTCTATTCATCCTACCCATGCCCCTCATGATTTTATAAATCTCGATAAGGCCGTCCCCTTAGTCTCCGACGGTCCAGAGAAAACAGCCCCAGTTTATTTAACCTCTCCCTCTGGCTCAAACCCTCTAACCCTGGCAACATCCTTGTAAATCTTTTCTGAATCCTTTCAAGTTTCACAACATCCTTCCGATAGTTTGACCATATTAATACATCAAGCTGAATCTTGGGAGCTTGGACAATTGAAAGATGACTTCATCAAAAAAAGTATCATCTTAGGCTTAAGGGATCCTGCTGTGAGAGTCTGTCTGCTATGAATGGACATGTGCAGAAGTTTTGATGTTGTCAGTCATCAGTTACCAGAGAACAGACGAGGCCTTGAATTATACTAAGAGAGATTCCAGGCTGAATTAAAATAGCAGATTGGTTAAAAAAATGGAATATTTGTAGAAAAACCAGCAGAAAAATGAAGTGCTGAGGACAGGATATAAATATTGTAGAGGATTTGAAAAGTAATGTTCTAACTACAAGAAGTTGTACCACTTAGCACATTAGTAGAGCTAGAAAGATGAAGACAAGCCTATAAAGTTGGCTGCTAGATAGATATCAGCCAATTATTCCAACATATCATTTTACACTGTACAACAATTCAAATGGTTTGTGACTATTACAATGATGCCTGCAGAAGGAGAGAATCAAGTGAATGTGAAGTGTCATCTGCGCTTTGTGCAACATCATAGTTTTGCAGCCGTGTGTGAAGTGGTTCAAAGTGATGGCCCGAAAGTCAATCCCTGGAAAGTAAAGTTGAGGCTAATCTTTACGCCAAGAGGACAAATGAAGTGGAACGCCCTATGTAATAGGAAAAATGAAGACCTGTAGTTCTAGATAGCAAACTTTAAACAAAATTCTCTCATCTCAGTTGAAGCAAGTATAAAGATTGGGCTTGTTACCCGAATAGATGCCAGGATAGTTTTGCTGTTCCTTGCAGTCAATTAAGACAGGTCATGCTTTGGCTATACAGGACATTGCTTAGATCACTATTGAAATATTATGTGCAGTCTGGTCCTCCTGCTATAAGAAGGATGCTGCAAAACTTGAAAAGGGTCAGAAAAGATCTATAAGGGTGTTGCCAGTTTTGGAGGGTTTGAGCTGTAGGGAGAGGCTGATTAGATTGGGGCTGTTTTCCCTGGAGTGTCGGAAGCTGACAGGTGACCTTATAGAAGTTTATAAAATCACAAGGGGCATGGATAGGGTGAAAAGCCAAAGTCTTTTCCCTGAGGTGAGGAAGTCCAGAACTAGAGGTCATAGCTATAAGCTGAGAGGGGAAAGATTTGAAGGGACCTAAGAGGCAGTTTTCACTCAGAGGTTGTTGTGTGTATAGAATGAGCTGCCAGACGAAGTGGTGGAGGCTAACATAACTACAACATTTAACAGGCATCTGGATGGGTACATGAATAGGAAGAGTTTAGAGGGATATGGGCCAAATACTGGCAAATAGGACTAGATTAATTTAGAATATCTGGACATGACGAGTAAGACTGAAGGATCTGTTTCTGTGCTGCATATCTCCTTGAATCTGTGGACTGTTGAACAGATGCTAGAAGATGTCAAAGATACTTTTACAGATCTTGGACATTTTCCTGGTGAATTTCAAAGTAGATAAGAGCATAAGACCAACACAGCATCTACCAAGCAGAGTTCCAGCTGTGATCATACCCAGCCTGAAAGACAAGATAAAAGACCTGGAAGAGAAGGGAGTAATCAGCTTGGTGGCAGTGTAAAACCTGAAAAACTGGGAATCTGCTACACGTAAAGGATCTCACTAAAGCTTTAAAGGGATCTCACCTCCCATGCCAACCACTGAAGAAACTTTGCCACAAATTGGCAAGGTTAAGGTCTTTACTGCCCTCAATATGAAGGATGGGCAGGCAAAGCTAGATGAAAGTAGAAGTTTTTCTAAATACATTCTGGATGCATCTGGGAAGTTGACACCTGGCATTTCCACAGCTCCAGAAGAGTGTTAACACAGACAGCATGCGATAGACAGGGATCCTTCTGGAATGGAAGCTTTGTGGATAATCTGCTAACACATGGAAGAAGTCATCATAGGTCATGATCAGAATCTGGAGGGATAGTTAGAGAGAGCTCATCAGCTGAACCTGAAGTTGAATGAGATAAAGAAACAATTGTAGGTGCCTGAAATCAAGGACGTAGACCATTGTCTGAGAGCAAAATGACTTCACCACAATTAATGATAAGGTGAGAACTGTAGCACTGATGTAGCGACCAATTAATGTAAAAACAGTGTGATGATTTTTCAGATTTGTGAGCTATTTGGCAAAATTATTGCCGAATTGTCACCAGAGGTGAACCTCTGTCCAATCTCATTGTGCAGAGTTATTGGGGCACACAACAAGCAAGAGCTTTCAAAAGAATCAAAAAGCTAGTGATGATCAGATACTCTAATGTCAAGAAATAAGTCAATTTGCAGCATGACACCAGAGTGACAGAACCAGGAACAGATTTGATTCAACAAGGACCATTGCATTTAGGGAGTTATAACTGACCAACACTCTGCTCAGATAGGGAAAGGGTGCATTGTTGTTCTCTTTGCTAGTAAGCAATTTAATTTAATCAATACCTGTTTGGGAATGACAAAATGCCAGAGGAAGCCAAAAACAGAAATCGCTGGAGAAACTCAGCAGGTCAGGTGGATTCTGTGGAGAAAGAAACAAAGTGAATGTTTTGAGTCCAGTATGATTCTTCAGAGGAGAAGTTCAACCACAAGCCACTTCAAAGCATCTTCTTTAAACCACTTCAGTCTGCTCTGAAGTGTGTGCAAAAGTACTGCTTTATTTGCAGAGACATCTTCAAGACATGACTTTTAAACAAGGGGAACAGATGCACATTGTTGACAAGACATGTTGACAAGTGCAGCATCGCCTGTGATGAAAGTTGAGGGTGTGAAGTCAGAGTGTGAAATCTTCCAGGTTTGATGAGATGCTGTAGTTCAATGTGTTCTGGAAGTCATCAATCGACCAAAGCCATCAGATCTATCGGACAAACATCTTGATCAAGTCAAGCAAACGATGCAACAAGATACAAATCTCTAAGTGCTGCAGGAAGCAGTGATGAAAGGGTGGCCTGAAAGCATAAGGACATAACACATAAGAACAGACTCAGTCCATTCAGCCCATTGAGTCTACCTCACCATTCAATGAGATCATGGCTGATCTGATAATCCTCAACTCTACTTGTGTACCTTTTCCCCAAAATCCTTGATACTTTCATTACTCTAAAATCTATCTCAGTTTTGAATATACTTAATGATGCAGCCTCAACAGCCTTCTGCATTAAGGAGAGAAAAATCTCAGTCCTCACTGGGTGACTGCTTACTCTGAGATTATGTCCACTGGTCCTAGACTCTCCCACAAAGGGAAGCAATCTCTTCATACCTACCCTGTCAAGCCCCTCAGAATTTTGTAAGTTTCAATAAAATCGCTCATTTCTTTTTGAACCCCAAAATGTACATGCTTAACCCTAGACAATCTCGCCCCACAAGGCAAACCTGCCATACCTAGGGTCAACCACGTGAACCTCTTCTGGATTGCCTCCAAATCCAATATATTGTTCCAAAGATAAGGGCACCAAACCTGTTTGTAATATTGCAGTTGGGATCTGACAAGAGTCATGTGTAATTTTAACAAGACTTCCATATTTTTATGATCCATTCCCTTTGAAATAAAGGTCAATGTTTCACTTACCTTCCCTATTGTTCGATGATCTTGTGTGCTAGCATTTTTGTGATAGATGCCTTCAGACTTCCAAATCCCTTTGTGATGAGCTTTCTGCAGGCTTTCTCTGTTCAAGTAATATTAGCTCCTCTATTCTAGCCTCTAAGTTGCATAACCTGACACATTCCCACTTTCGGGAACATAAGTTTTTGCCCACTTGCTTACTCCATCTGTATCTCTCTGTAAACTCTTTGTGCCATCCTTACCACGTCCCAACAACTTCTGTGTCATCCACAAACTTGGTGATAGTGCATTCACTTCCCGTATCCAAGTCATGCAAGTATATTGCGAATGATAATGGAACCAGCCTTGATTCCTGTTGCACACCACTAGTTACAGATAGCCATCCTGAAAATGCCCCTTCCCTCCTTATCCCAATGTGCAAACTCCATGCAGCCAGTCACCTGAGACTGCAATTGAACCGGTGTCCCTGGCACTGTGAGGGAGCAGTGCTAACCACTGAGTCACTATGCTGGCCCTAAATTTTACTTGTTTTATCTTACTTACATACATACTTATTTTAATATGCGAAGATGCTTCTCATTGCTTCCACTGGACTTATCAGTTTTTAGGCCCATTAGTTTCCCAAGTCCTTTTTCTTCAGTGATAATTATTGTACTTATTTCCTCTTGCTGTTTTGCCCCTTGATTATTTTGTAATAATGGAATACTATGCCAAGTATTTATTCAATACTCTGCCACTTCCTTGTTCTTTAGTATTATTTCCCCAGCCTCATTCTCTAAGGAGCCTTTGTTCATATTGGCCTCTCACTTCCTTTTTTATGCACGAAGAAGCTTTGTGATATTACTTGCTAGTTTACCCTTAAACTTTACTTTCTCCCTGTTTGTATTATTTTTTCATCATATGTTGCTGGTTTTTAAAACTATCCTCTGGCTGACCACTAATCTTTGCCACATTTTTTGAATTTTTAAATCTTTTTATTTGATGCTATCCTTACATTACCTGGTTAACCATGGTTAGCTTATCTCCTGCCTAGAATCTTTCTTTCTCACTGGGATACATTTTTGATGTGAACCATTAATAATTTCCATAAATATCTACCATTGCTCCTCAACCATCTTTGCTGTGAAATTCCATTCTCAGTTCACTCCAGCTAACTCTTCCCTCATTCCTTTGTGATTACATAAATTTAAGTTGTTTCTGGCCCAAATTTCCCACTGTCAAACTGAATGCTAAATTCTATCATGTTATGGTCTCTGTTTTTGAGGGGATCTTTTACTCTCAGATCAGTGAGATCAGACTCATTACACATTATTGGATCTAAAATAGCTTGATCATTGGTTAGATCCATAACTTATTATTCCAGAAAACTGTTCTGTGTACATTTATATAAATTCTTCCTTGTGTCTTTTTTAACTTTCACAATCTGTTTTTAAGATTAAAGTTCCCCATGATTAATTTACTGCTCTTTTTAATGCCTTTATTATCTGCTGATTTATTCTCTGACGTTTATTGATCAGTGCATTGAATATAGGAGTTGTGATGTCATGTTGTGGCAGGTGAGGCCACTATTGGAATACTGCATTCAATTCTGGGTCTCCTTGCTATAGGAAGGATGTTTGCTAAACTTGAAAGGGTTCAGAAACGATTGACAAGGATGTTGCCTGAATTAGAGGGTTTAAGCTATAGGGAGAGGCTGAGTAGACTGGGACTTTTTTGCCTGGAGCATCGGAGGCTGAGGTGTGACCTTATAGAGGTTTATAAAATCACGAGAAACATGGATAGGGTGAATAGCAAAGATCTTTTTCCCCGGGTAGGGGAATCCATAACTAGACAGCACAGGTTTAAGGTGCTCTGAAAGCTAGTATTTCCAAATAAACCTGTTGGACTATAACCTGGTGTTGTGTGATTTTTAACTAGGTTTAAGGTGAGAGGGAAAAGCTTTAAAAGGGACCTAAGGGGCAACTTTTTCATACAGAGAGTGTGCGCGTACGGAATGAGCTGCCAAAGGAAGTGGTGGAGGCTGATACAATTACAACATTTAAAAGGGTCTTGGATAAAGTGGCTAGCTTGCTTTAATCATGTGACCTCTACCTTTGTTTTAAGTGCCTTTTTGTTTTCGATCAGTGGGAACCATTAAATACACATCACTTATAACAGCACATACAGTTAGAATTAAAAACACGGGCAAAAACCTTGATTTTAATATGTTCAGGATGCAGGAAGGAGGAGGAGGGTTTAGGACAAAGCATGGAATGGGGCTTAGAAAACAAAAGGGAAAAATATTGAAAGGGCAGGAATCTTAGTACCAGTGCTACAATTGCAATGACGAGATCAGAGCTGGATGTTGGAGGTGGATAATGCGTCACTTACCAAATGGTTATATCCTATTCAAATTGTTCTCAATTATTTTAGCTCTCACTTATTTTCACTGAATGGCCTACTTTCCATTTTACAGGAAACTCAACCAAAAATGCCAATTCTTTGGGAAGGACCTCAGGGCCCAATCTTTTCAGTGTACCTTTAGGTAGGAGGTGGTGAGACATAGTGGGGAACCACATTTGTATATTCTCTCACTACTCAATAACACAAGGTATAGTAGGACCCACAGCAATGTCCCAGGAAGCAAGAGAAACATTTGCTGCCTGTTCTTGTCTGATCATGATCAGTCTGAACTTCCCTGAGAGGACAGTTGTGCCAGGGGTTTCTAGATCCTGCTGGGATGGTCTGGATCAAAAACTGAGAAACTCCAGATGTGACAGCTTTGAAAACTCTGCCATAGATCACTGTTCCTCCCGGGCAGACGTGAGATGTGTTTGCTCACTTGAATGGAATGTATCCCATCAAACACAGTCCCAAGTATGATTTTCCTGTAGTTTTCTTTACTGTTCTGGAGATAATATTCACTCAAAGAAGGAACTGAGTGCCTCAGGTCCTATTCACCCAGAATATACTTCTGGCCAACCACAGTAACTCACTGTCTCTTTATGGTACTGTACTTAATTGAACAATCTGCAGTACTCACTGGTTACTCTCTATTATTGACTATTAACTCTACAGAGCTCCCTGATACTCTGCTTTATTCACTTATTATTCTAAAACACTTGATTGTTCAATTGACCAATCACACTAGTCACTCTTCAGTCCTGCAATGGTCAATTTATAGTAAGTTACTGCTGTTTTGCTCAAATGGCCATTGTGTTCATGAGCTGAATTGGTTAGTGACTATCTTTGAGGAGTGAACAGAGCAGTTTGTGAGGATGGCTAAGCCTGCTCTTGTTTTCTCCTGATGTGCCTTTCCCAGCAAGAACCACAGATAGTGACCAGGACACCTGTCCTGAATGTGAGGACACTTCGACCAAGTGTGGAGGGAGGAGTCCCATTTCATCCTGAAAGCTGGACTCAGTAAACTGAACTCAATGACTACAATTCAACCTCAGCTTTTCTCGATCTGTCTAGCACAGTGCCAGGTACTTATCAGCAAGCAAGCTCTGGGATTGGGCCTTTGGTACAAAACTGAATCAGTCTGACATTTGGAAAGTTAGGGGACTCCCAGAAAAAAAAGAAAAGTGTTTAAACTGTGACTCGCAGGTTTCCTCTGAGCTGTCTATAACTTTTCACTGCTAGTTGCTCTGAAAGCCCTTGTTTTGCTTAGACTATGGCCAGCCTTTGTGCAGATTCACAGTGAGATTGCATGATAGTTTCAATATAGGCTGCAGCTAATAGCTGTATGGCAAGGTTCACATTATTGATATGGGAGCGCCCCCTGGTGACTTCACAATGAAATTGTTTCTCCATTAGCTTCTTTAGGGAGAGGTGGGCACCCCTGGGAATGGAGTGCTTTATTTCCCCCTCCAAATTTATTTTACCCTCCCCTTCACTTTTTTTTTCACCTAGGCATTGCCCTTAAACAGAAGGGCATTGCTTGTCACTGGCCACTCAGGTGTTTATTTTTTATCTTCCTGGTGGTGGAATATGAATAAAGTTTCTCTGTACTCGTTGTTTCTTCGCTGTGTCCTACACCTAAACGCACATGACATGGGTGCTGGGGAGAAATAAGCACAACTGCTGTTTGGTGTGGTATGGGGGTTTAGTGTACTGCTGTTGGCTTTTTTTGTGGTAACTGATTCCTGAACTGAATACTGTACACAGTCAGTTATTCCTTTTTGAGGAAAATAAAATGAAATCCTTTCCCCATTGACCTCTTCAGGGAGGAGTAGGCACTGCAGGGAATAAAATGTTTTACTTCTCCCTCCAAATCTATTTTGATTTAGTTCCTACCCTCCCCTTCATCTTTCTCACATAAGCAATGCTTGCTCCTGGCTTTGCTTGTCACTGGTCCATTGGCCTCATGGATATCTTTTCTGGTGATGAATGTTAATAAAGTTATTCTCACTTGGAATAAAATGAAATCCTTTCTCCATTTAGTCGTTCTTCAAGGGCTTCATTGCTCTTACCCGGGGTCTCAGGGTTCTTCATCGAGATTAGCTTTGATGATGTTCTTCATGGCACTTATGATTAAACCACTGAAAGAATTCAGAGCAAGAAGATGTAATATTAACATTAGTCAGATTAACGTAAGAATGAAACCAACACTTTTTCAGCCAAAGGATAGCGGAAATACAGAATTCTCTTCTCAAATGATAGGATGCCGGGTCAATGAGTGTTTGTTCCTTTATTATTCTCTTGTGGGACCTTTGAGCCTGCTGCACTATTCAAAATGATCATCCAAGTCATGAGTCAAAGAGTGTGGTGCAGGAAAAGCACAGTCGGTCAGGCAGCAGCCGAGTGGCAGGAGAATCGACATTTCGAGCATAAGCTCTTCATCAGGAATGAGGGGGTGGCCCAAGGGGGCTGAGAGATAAATGGGAGGGGGGTGTGCGGCTGGGGGAAGGGAGCTGAGAATGTGATAGGTAGATGAAGTTACGGGTGAAGGTGCTAGGTCAGAGAGGAGGGTGGAGTGGATAGGTGGGAAGGAAGATGGACAGGTGGGACAGGTCAAGAGGGCAGTGCCGAGTTGGAAGGTTTGATCTGGGATAAGGTGGGAGGATGGGAAATGGAGAAACTGGTGAAATCCATATCGATCATATGTGGTTGGAGGGTTCCAAGGCAGAAGATGATGCATTCTTCCTCCAGGCGTCAGGTGGTTAGGGTTTGGTGATGGAGGAGGCCCAGGACCTGCATGTCTTTGGCAGAGTGGGAGGGAAGTTGAAGTGGTTGGCCACGAGGTGGTGGGATTTTTTCGTGCATGTGTCCCAGAGATGTTCTTTGAAGCGTACCGCAAGCAGGTGTCCTGTCTCTCCAATGTAGAGGAGATATCAGGAGCAATGAATACAGTAGATGATGTATGTGGAAGTACAGGTAAATCTCTGATGGATGTCAGCACCCTATTCATGGAATGTGGGTGCTGTTGGCTGAGGCAGTGTTTATTATCCATCCTTCATTGCCTGTGAGAAGATAGTGGTGAGCTGCCTTCTTGAACAGCTGCAGTCCGTGCATTGTAGGTAGACCCACAATGCCCTGAGGGAGGGAATTCCAGAATTTTGACCCAGCCACACTGAAGGAATAGTGATGTATTTCCGAGTCAGGATGGTGAATGGTTTGGAGGGGAACTTGCAGGAGATGGTATTCCCTTGTCTTTCTTGATTGTCATGGTTGTGGGTTTGGAAGGTTTTGTCTAAGGCTGCAGTGCATCTTGTAAAGGGTACACACTGCTGCTACTAGGCGTTGCTCGTGGAGAGTGGATATTTGTTGATGTGGTGCCAATCAAGTAGGCTGCTTTGTCCTGGATGATGTCAAGGTTTTTGAGTGTTGTTGGAGCTGCACTCATCCAGGAAAGTGTGGAATATTCCTTCACAGTCCTGACTTCTGCCTTGTAGATGATGGACAGACCTTTGGGAGGTAAGAGGTAAATTGTCAATTCATTGATTAAATTTTAATTAGGTGACAGAATAAATAGTAAATGGTATAGTGGTTCTGGAACCTGTTTGTTTTTTTAACAGGACGTTTTGCCTACTATGTATCAATGCTAAATTTAATTGTTGATTATTTGGCTGAAATTTGTCACTCAGAACAGCAGTCTTGGTGAGGCCAGACCTGGAATATTGTGTGTTGTTTTGGTCTCCTTATCTGAGGAAGGGTGATTTGACTGTGGAGGGAGAGCAATGAAGGTTTACCAGGCTGATTCCTGGGATGGCAGGGCTGACATATGGAGAGAGAGACTGGATAGGCTAGGACTATATTCACTGGAGTTTAAAAGAATGAGGTGGTCTCATAGAAACATATAAAATTCTAACATGGCTAGACAGGTCAAATGCAGGAAGTATATTCCTGCTGACTATAGTTCTTAGGCTCAAAGGGATCAAAGGGTATGGGGAGAAAATGGGAATAAGGTACTGAGTTAGATAATCACCTGTGATCATAGTTAGTAGTGGGGCAGGTCGAATAACCTACTCCTGCTAATCTTAAACGTGGATGGAATGAAATACAATTATGGGTGGAATCTTATCAAACTCTGAGTGACATGAGCAATAGCAGAATGTGTGGCAGAATTAGACGGGAAGACTCGTCCTGACATTGAGATGTCTCCCCACACATTTACACTTTTCTCAGGAAGCATGGCAAGATTCTCACCAGGCAGTGGCCAGTTCCCAGTTGAGACTCACTGTTGTTTGTTAACTGCCTCGTTATTAGTCCAACTCACCGCAGGTTGAAATCTGACTGAAAGCACCATTTAAAGTAGCCATTGGGAAATCCTGACACGGGTCTTGGTGGGTTCATCTCACCACTTGGCCCGCGAGACCTCCATGCTGGACACTGGGCACCAATATCTCAGGCTTAATCCAAAGGTACTGGCCACATGTTCCCCACTGACATTGGCATCTGACATAGGCC
The DNA here is from genome assembly GCF_037043375.1 of Chiloscyllium plagiosum. Lineage (NCBI taxonomy): Eukaryota > Metazoa > Chordata > Chondrichthyes > Orectolobiformes > Hemiscylliidae > Chiloscyllium > Chiloscyllium plagiosum. The sequence continues at coordinate 134,098,552 of NW_028270141.1, forward strand.
CCTTTAGGAACTGTCATGTTGAATTTGCCATGCACTTACACATCGCCTCTGCACGTCAATCCCACACCTTGGGCAGCCCGAATAACTCTCATTGTAATGCTGCAGCAAGGACGCTATGTGCTCAGGGGCACACACCCAGATCGTGGCCTGGACCAAGCTGCATGTCCAGTTCTTCACTTGCTGTCCAGTGCTGACTCATTCAGAGCTGACCTGGCCCCCTCAGCCAGAGATACCAGCCTCACATGTCCAGATTAAACTCCACCTATCATTTCTCTGCCCAAATTTGCAATCTATCTGTATCCCGGTAACTTTTCAACAGCCACAGAGGGGAATAAGCATTCTCCTGGGTATTGGGTGCCTACTAACCTTGCTTCTAGTGGGGAAATTGGAGGGATTTTCCACCTGAAAGCAAGTCTAATTCCAGTCTGCTGAGAAAAGGGTTATTGGAAAAGTGTATAGAGATGCCACTGTTTAAGTCACTCAAAAAGTGAACTTGTGAATATGCCTCTGGGTGCAGTCTCAATCTGGCACATATCATGGCCATATATTCTTGCTTGGCAGTAAGGTGTCCTCCAGAACAGAAAAGGATAGCCTAGAGGCCGGCTGGAAACTCCAAAGAGGAGCTGGATTCAACAGACAGTATAGCCTTTGAGAGTTGCTCACTGCATTCATCAAGGACAAACCTACAGATTTTGATATTTTTAATCAACCTGTTCAGATGTGCTATTACACAGCTCTGACCTATGAACCTGAGTCTTCTAGTCCAGAGGTATGGACATTATGACTGTGCTACAAGTTTGCTGTCTGGATTTTCTGGTTACTGTACTATAATGGGGAATCTATGCATTGACTCACTAACACCAATAGAGGGAGCTAATCAACAAGCTTTCTGGAAACCCATTCTGTGCAATTGTAAAATGTATTTAAAAAACTGAGTTTGCATATGCTGAACTTAAGTACGCTATCAGTTCTATGTTGGTTTGAGTTGATGTAGCTGTCACCACGGATTGTGCTATTTCTGTGGATTCAGTCCAATGTATCCATCTGCCCACAGTGAGGTCTGGACGTTGAGTGTCAATACTGCACACTAGAGGCTGTTCTACCTTACTGGACTTCCTTTATCACAAGTCTGCTGCATCTTTGTCTCTGTTTTAGCAATAGGTGATTATTGACCTCACTGGGTTTGAGTAACCTCATCATTTCTATGCAAGTGTACAGGAGGCTAATTATACCTCTTTAGTGCAGATTTTCCATTGTGGGATTCAATATGATTTGATTTATTATTATCACATGTACCTAGGTACAGTGAAAAGCTTTGTTTTGCATGCAGTACAGGCAGATCATAAGGGTCTGTTTCCGTGCTGTACTTCTTTGTGACTCCATGATGCTATGACCATACAAAGTGCGTGTGGGCAATACAGCGGAGCAAGGAATACAATGTTACGGCTGCAGAGGAGGTGCACAAAGAGCGAGATCAACATTAAATTTAAAATTTGAGAGGTCCATTCAGAAGTCTAATAACAGGGAGAAGAAGCTGTTCTTGAATCTGTTAGTTATATGTGTTTAAACTTTTGTATCTTCAGCCCGATGGAAGAGGTTGGAAGAGGTTACAACCAGGATGGGAGTGGTCTTTGAATTTGTTGGCTACCTTTCCAAGTGTAGAAGGAGTCAATGGATGGATGCTTGCTTTGTATGATACACTGAGCTGTGTTCACAACTCTCTGTAGTTTCTTACGATCCTAAGCAGAGCAGTTGCCGTGCCATGCTTTGATGCACTTGGAAAAGATGCTTTCTCTGGTGCGTCAATAAAAATTGGTGAGAGTCTTTATGAATATGTCAAGTTTCCTTAGCCTCCTGAGGAAGTGGAGGCATTCTTGAGCTTTCTTGATCATCACTCCCAAGAACTTGATGCTATTGACTACCTCCACCTCAGCACCATAGATGTAGATAGGGGCATGCCCTCCACATATGTAGGATACTTAGACGAGTGCTATCCATTTTCAAAAAAATTGCTCATGCAATATGGATGCCGTTGGCTGGACCAGCATTTAATGTCCAGTCTGAGTTACCCTTGGGAAGGAAAGGTGAGCTGCCTTCTTGAACCATTGCAGTACATGTGCTGTAGGTTCATCTACAATGCCTTAAGGAGGGAGTTCCTGGATTTTAACCCAGTGACAGTGGAGGAACCATGATATATTTCCAAGTCAGGATGGTGAGTGGGTTGGAGGGAAACGTGCAATGCATCTGCTGCATGTTTCCTTTCAGGTCCAAGAGGTCACGGGCGTGGAAGTTACTTTCAAAGGGCTCTCAGCGAGTTAGTGCAGTACCTCTTATAGATGATAGACACTGCTGGCACTGTGCTCCAATGGTGAAGGCAGTCAATGCTATATTGGACCATAGCAACTAGGAGCAAGAGCAGGCTGCTTAGCCCCTCCAGTCTGGTCTGCAGTTTCAGATTATGGCTGATCTGATTGCTCCATATTCCCAATACACTTTCTCCTCCTCATCAAGAATAGATCCATCTCTGCCTAAAAAATATTCAAAGACTGCTTCCATTACTGCCTTTTGAGGATAAGAGCTCCAAAGACTGAAAAAGATTTTTTCCCATCTTTGACTTCAATGTTTCATAAGAGGAAACATTGGGCAGAATTTTCCCCTGTCTATTTTAGTTTCTGTGTCAATTCTCTGCAGTTATATACTACATATCCTGTCTCCACCGCTCTGCCCTGGCCAATCTTGTGGCGAGATGGGAGGTGGGAATGCTCTCAGATTCTGGGACTGTCTGGCATTAGGACTGTTGCCTCCCAGCGCCAGGGACCCAGGTTTGATTCCACCCACAGGCAACTATGTGCATGGAGTTTGTACATTCTCCCTATGTCTGTGCGGGTTTCTTCTTGCATTCCAGTTTCTTCCCACAGACCAAAGGTGTGCAGGTTAGGTGGATTGGCCATATTAAATTGCTCATAGTGTCCAGGGATGTGCAGCTAGGTGGGCGAGCCATGGGAAATTCAGGGTCATGGGGATGGGGTGGGTCTATAGGGGTGGTGTTGACTCCATGGGCCAAATGGCCTGCTTCCACATTGTAGGGATTCTATTATTCAAGCCACAAGGACCATATTTAAATCCCAGCTAGATGCAACCACAAGCACCGCAAGTCAGGACTGACGCTGTTCTGAGGAAGGGTCACTCCACCCAAAACATTAGCTCTGATTTCTCTTCACAAATGCAATTTCTGTTTTTGTTTCTGATCCTCACTGTGCTGCTGTACAATTGGGAAGGGCATGGTTGAGTTGAGAGAAACTGGCACAGACAATGGGTGGGGGGCACCACTGCCCTCTTTCCCTAGGACAGTCAAAGGGGACTACAGCACTAGATACTGCCATTCCCAGCAACCACCCCACCACACCTCCCCAAATCTCTTCACCCTTCCTGTGCTTAGTGCTCCCTATTCACTCACTCAGTACCGCTCACCACCTTTCCTGTACCTGGACCAACACAAACAGCTGTGCCAACGTCTTTCAATTCACTCAACCCCTCCTGTTGCAAGAGAAAACTACCCCGATATAGCAGAGACAGTGGCTAATATTCATCTCTGCATGCTGTACCAGGAGAGAATTTCCTCAAACTTGTGGAGATGCCGAAACCTCTGTATTTTCTCAATCAAAGAAGCTTCACTGTTTGGACCTGCACTGCTCTCCCATTGCCATCAACATGAACATTTTTTAAAGATACTCAAGCCTTTATCTCTATTGCATAACTCATTCATTCTCTTGTCCTCTGCAGATACCAGCAGCATCCACATAGCTTTTGCCTGTGAGAGTCCAGCCCCTCCAGAACACCTTGACCCCCAACTCTGAAGATGAAACAGATCTCTCAGCCGATGCATTGGCAAAGCTGCCCTCCACCAGCCCCTCCATCAGCGAGTCCCTTACCCAGAATCGAGTTGGGAGAACGTGCTGGAAGGCACATCACTGCTGACCAAGGAAGAAATGCCCCAGACCACTGGCACCTGGAGGAATACAAGGGAGTGAGAACCAGCTCAACTCCAGGTAGAAGAGGTTCATGTCAACCATGAATATCTCTGTAACTGTACAGTCACATGAGCAGCAAGCAGGTGTCTTAGAAAGACAATCAAAGTTTGGAGCACTCCACTAACCTTATTTGTATTGTGCTGGCCCTAGGATGCATGCAGATAAGGGGGTTGACACTGTACACAATACTCCAGGTGTGTCCTGTATAACAGAAACATAACCTCCCTAATTTTATATTCAATTTCCAGTGCAACAAATGATAAAATATTATTAGCTTTCATCATTACTTTATTGTGTCTGCATACTAACCTTCATGAGCTAGGACACTCAGATCCATCTGCATCTCAGAGCTCCATGATCTCTCACCACTTTGATATTATGCTTCTTCTGTATTCTTCCTGCCAAAATGGTCAACTTTCCCAACCTAGATACTACCAATGGGGGCTGGCAGTATCTAGTGCTGCTTTCAAGTTTTCCCACCTCATACATCATCTGCCAGATCTTTTCCGATGCACTAAAACTCTTTATATCCCTTTCTAATCCCATGTCCTCTTCATAATTTACTTTTCTATCTTTATTTAGTCAGCATATTTAGCAAGTATACTTCATCTGAGTCATCTATAAAATGTAAAGAGATGAAAGACTACTGATCAATGTGGCATGCCACTCAGTATATATTGCTAACTAGAAAAGGATGCAGTTTTTTTTTAGATTAGATTAGATTACTTGCAGTGTGGAAACAGGCCCTTCGGCCCAACAAGTCCACACCGACCCGCCGAAGCGCAACCCACCCATACCCCTACATGTACCCCTTTTTACCTAACACTACGGACAATTTAACATGGCCAATTCACCTGACCTGCACATCTTTGGACTGTGGGAGGAAACCGGAGCACCCAGAGGAAACCCACGCAGACATGGGGAGAATGTGCAAACTCCACACAGTCAGTCGCCTGAGTCGGGAATTGAACCCGGGTCTCTGGCACTGTGAGGCAGCAGTGCTAACCACTGTGCCACCGTGCCACCCATATTTTCTACAGTCTGCTTCCTTCTACAGCCAATCTTCTATCCCAGCCAATCCACTACCCATTACATGATGAATGTCTATGATGTAACATATTATCAAGTACCTTCTGGAAATGTATGTATAATATATTCACTGGTTCCTCGTTATCCACAGCAAGTTATTTCTTCAAAGAACACCAGTAAGTTTTTTCAAACAATTTCTCTTTCATAAAACTATGTTGACTCTGCCTGATTACCTTGAACTCCTCTAAGTGCCCTCCCATATTGCCTGATTATAATAGATTTTTAACATTTCTCCCTATGAATGTTGAACAGAGTGGATGTCAAATCAAATGTGTTTGATTGTGTCCTGAATGTTATGAAGCTTCTTGAATGTTATTGTAGCTACATTCACTCAGGCAAGTGGAGAATATTCCATCATAGTCCTGATTTTAGTATTGCAAATGGTGGACAGGCAAGTCAGCATGTGAATTATTCTCCACAGAAATCTCAATCTCTGACCCACCTTGTAGCTACAGTATTTATACAGCTGGTCTGGATCAGTTTCTGGTCCACTGTAACTCCATGTTGATATTAAGGGAGTTTAGCAATGTTAATGCGAATGAATGTCAGTGGGGAGATAATTAGCATTTCCCTTTGTGACATGGTAATTTCCTGACACTTGTTCAGCTCTTTTGTCCATAATTATATTAAGGCTGTTATAAGCTGATGATTTGGAAGTGCTGGTGTTGGACTGGGGTGGACAAAGTTAAAAATCACACAACACCGGGAAAAAAAACTATAAATTCTGTGTCTTATGATCTTATACTCCACAATCACCTGATGAAGGAGCAGCACTCTGAAAGCCAGTGCTTCCAAGTAAACCTGTCGGACTATAACCTGGTGTTGTGTGATTTTTAACTGAGTGTTTTAGCTGAGTGTTCCTGAGTGTCAGTGAGCAGGTTATTGCTGAGCAAGTGGTTCTGTCACTGGGGAAGGTCTGTCCATCCTGTGGAAAGAACAGTGGGCCAATGGTATTTTTCTCCCCATGTTAAAGTACAAGTTGTAAATTATTGATAAATAAATGAAAAACAATCTTTCAAAAGGTGCACTGATCTCAGTGCTGTTTGGATCATTGAAATACCTTGTCTGCTTAATGTCATTAATCAGTGTGAAAGATAAAGTTTCGCACTTTTATTGTAGCATAAAACTTGCAGATATGACACAGAGTTCATGGTCTCATGACTAGTTTGGACAGCTTCCTTTTTCTTGATAGACAGGTTGATTATGAATGGTTGCAAAGTTCAGAATCAATTTTCTTTTCCTTTAGAGTCATAGAGTCAAACAGCAGGGAAACAGACTTTTTGGTCCAACTCACCCATGCCGACCATTTGCCTGCATTTGGCCCATATCCGTCTGAACCTTTCCTATTCATGCACCTGCCCAAATGCATTCTAAATTTTGTAACTGTACCTGCATCTATCACTTCTTCTGGCAGACCATTCACATATGAAGCACACTCTGTGTGAAAAAGTTGCCATTCAAGTAATTTTTAAATTTTTCTCCCCTCACCTTAAAATTATGCCATCTAGGGAAAAGATCTTTGCTATTTACCTTACCTGTGCCCCTCATGATTTTATAAACCTCTATAAGGTCACCCCTCAACCTCCTACTCTCCAGTGGAAAAAAAACCCAGCTTCTCTAGCCTCTCCTTATAATTCAAAACCTCCAGTCCTGGTAACAACCTTGTAAATCATTTCTGCATCTTTTCCAATTTAATAATGGATTTCCAATAGCATGGCGAACAAAAGAAGCCTCACCAATGTCCAGGATAACCACAACTTAATCCCAACTCTTACACTCAATGGTCTGAGCAATGACGGTTACTAAGCCAAATGCCTTCTTAACCACCCTGTCTACCTATCACACAGCTTTCAAGGAACTATGTGCCTGAACTCCCAGGTCTCTCTGCTTGACAATACTCCCCAGGGTCCTATCATTAACTGTATGAGTCTTGCCCTTTTTGCTTTACTAAAATGCAATACCTCAAACTTATCCAAATTAAACTCCATCTCCAACCCCTTGGCCCATTGGTCCCAATTGATCAAGATCCCTTTGTAATCTTAGATAACCTTCCTCACCATCCATTACACCACCAATCAAATCTGCACTTAGTAATGGCAGGAGGAACTAAATTGGGGGCACTACCAACTGAATTCATTTGAAGAGAAAGTAGATCAGATCTTCACTTTATCAAAGTAATTTGGAATTGGAACATTAGAATTGGGCGGGGATTTAAAGTGGAATCGATCTTCTGAGCCAACCTAGTAAAATATTGTCTAAAAGTTCCTCCTCCTAATGGCATCTAATTGGATTTTAGAAAACAATAGGGTTTTCATGCCCACAGTTAATGATAGCAGCTTTTTAATGTCATATTTTATAAATTGGATTTTAATCCACAAACTGGCAGCGTGAGATTGTGAACTTCCCTTCTGCTCAGACATGAGTCCAGTCTGTGGATTACACTACTGTACCCAAAGCCAAGAGGAATGGGTTTGACTCTTTTTGATGTGCAGATATGACAGAGTATCAGCTTGGTTCAGTCACTGTCAATGTGACTCTGAGTCTGGGACTTGTGACTTCAAGTTTCACTCTGGGTCATACCTGGACAATTGAGGATCTCACCTTGGTGTAAACATGAACAAAAGCTCCATCCAGGGCTTTTTGGATGTGACTTATAAACTGAGGACCACTCGGCTTGTTCAGGTTGGTTATGGGGAGGCAATGGTCTTGTGGTACTTTTGCTAAGCTACTAATCCAGAGACTCTGGGACCTGAGTTTGAATTCTGCCATGGCAGATTGAGGAATTTGGACTCAATTAAAAATCTGGAAGTAATTGTTTACTGATAACAATGAAACCAGTGTTAATTGTCGGAAAACCCATCTGGCTCACTAATCTCATTCAGGGAAGGAAATCTTCCATCCTTGCCTGATCTGGCCTACCTGTGACTGTGGATCTGCACTAATGTCATTGACTTTTAACTGACCTCTGGGCAATTAGGGATGGGCAATAACTGCTGATGCCAGTGATGCCCACATCTGGTGAATGAATATATTTTTTAAAATAACATAAACAATCCTTTGGCCCTTTTGCAATAATCCAATGTTGGACAATGCTGTCTAGATGTTAATTATATAACTAGGAGTTAACTGTATAACTAGTCTAATTGATAAAATAACTGATCACACCTCCACAATAAGGCATTGACTGTGAAGCACTTAACATCTTGAGGACGATAGAATATGTTTTATAAATATGTTTGTTTTCTTATTTTCATATGTCCAATTGCTGAATCTGCATGAAAACTGTACATCTGTATGAACGTTTTGGTGCTGGTCATTATCAATTTCTGTTGCTCCATTAAGTTTCATTTATCACAAAAAATTCCTGTGAGAACAAAAACTATTCTGTGTTGTCCTGTCCATAAACGGTGGGCAAAGTTATCACATTCTGTCATAACCCATTGTACACATACCTCAGAGTGTCAAAGTTCCTGGTTCAAGTCCAGCTCATGGCCTTAAATACCAAAATCAAGGTGAATACTACAGTGCACTGCTGAGGGAGTGCTATGCTGTTGGACTGGGTTACTTTTCAGTGGGTAAGTTAAACTGAGCACCCTTGTACGAACTCTGTTTAATGCGAAAGATCCTGTGATACTTTTCTCCCCACTGACCTGGTCAATATCCCTAACTGAAGCCACCAAATGCAGATTATCTGATCACTATCACTTCACTGTTCATGGAAATTTGCAAACTATTCAGTGCATTTCTTGCAGTATAATAATGACTACACTTCAAAAAGAACTTTGGTAGCTGCAAAGTATTTTGGGACATCCAACAGCTGTGAAAATAGGATGCCCCATCCCTATCATGGAATATTGTAAAGGGAGTTTCATAAACTGAGAAGCTGGTTAAGGTTAAGGGAAATAATTTCATCCAACTTACTTCAGCTGTCTGGGACAGAAAATCCTTACCCTGTCCTAATTTCAAATGACTCCAAACCTGCAGTGACCACTATGCAACTGGAAGTCCATTGCACGTGACAAATCCTTATAAGAACCTCAGAGTGTATCTTGATGTCCATGCTTTGGATACTTTGACCAGTTACTACATAAACTCGCTTTACTCGTGTATGATACTGTCAAATGAACAAAAGGGTCTGAGTCAACTTGCAATTCAACACAATTTTATTCACAAAATACACTAAAGACACAAGAGGGACTGTATGGCAGAATGTTATCCAAAACCCTGCTTTTTTGTGATAAAACTCTGATGTGAAGGAGCCGATTTGGACTGGGGTGTACAAAGTTAAAAATCACACAACACCAGGTTATAGTCCAACAGGTTTATTTGGAAGCACTAGCTTTAGGAGTGCTGCTCCTTCATCAGGTAGCTGTGGAGCAGGACCATAAGACACCGAATTTATAGCAAAAGGTTACAGCGTCATGCAACTGGAATGATATATTGAACAAACCTAGATTGCTGTAAGCCTTTCATCTTTTAGAATAGGTTGCAGGTTTCAGTTCATTAATATGTAAATCCCAGGACTTCTTTTAAGTCACATACTCGAGCTAACCTAAGGTTTTATAAAAAAAAGTGACATTTCAGCTCAGACAATGCATTAAAGGTGTGAGGTTAGAATCTGTTTGTATCCCAATCTTGAGTCAGACTGGTTCTATTTCCAAAGTGGAATTTATAAAATATTACATGGATTGACTACCTACATTGACTTCCTGCAGATTATATGCTTTTTGAGCAAAATAGAATGCATCTACAAATATAATTCTGCAAATGTAAATTCACTGCATAGACTCATATGCGTGTGTGCGTGCATGACAGAGAGAGATGTAAGTGTCTGCATGTGAGTGTGTGCATGTGAGTATGAATGCGAGTGCTGTCTGGCCCTCAGTTAATGGCCTTCCAGGTCAAGATCATGGTGTCTAATCGGATTCATGATGCCACATCTGGGGCTATTCTCGGCATCTGTTCTCAGATGTGTCAAAGTCACCTCTTCATGCACGGTCATTTTGGGATTCTGAGGCTCCAGGGAGTCTGCTCACTGCACTTGAATGCACAAACCAGGGCAAGTCCAGGCTTGTCCTTGCCTGCCTTTGTCTTGGGCAGATGTTTTGTGCTTGAACTGTCCTGGAAGTCCCATTGGGCCTAGCTGCTCAAAGGTTGCCCATGCTGATTTTGGGTCTAGCCATTGAAGCACTGGCCACAATCTGTCCATCGAGAATTTAAAGCTGGGTCACCATTGTTGGAAAGTGCAATTAGTGTATATAGATTGGCACAGAGTTGATGGACTGAAGGGCATCTTCCATGCTGTAAGGCTCTATGACTCCATGTTCTAATGTCGCAGTTTAACCAGGATTCCTCTTTACCAGTCACTACTTTAATAACCTTCATGAGGGTGGGAGGTCTTGTGGCTCAGTTGGCAGCATCCCTGCCTCTGAGACAAAAGGCTCTGCCTCTAAGTTTCACTCCAGGATGCAATAGCTGTGGAAGGCAAACTGTCATTGTCATTTCGCAGAATGCCACATCACCAGAACTTACCCATCATTATCAAGCTTGGCTGGTGGTGAGCAGGGCACTACCTGGGAGATCCTTATTGTACGCCTGGTTGATTTGCACCACTGCACACTGTCCTCGAAGTGGCTGCAAAGGGGTGGAAACTGTCACACATCTCCTTCTGGAATGTGCCTTTGCAAAGGAAGTCTGGATAAAGATGCAGCAATTTTTGTCAACGTTCGTCCTGAGCTGCTCTGTGACACAAGACCCTGTGCTATATGACTGTTCCCTAGGATGCATACCGAGGCAAACATGGACTGTGCCTGGAGGGCAACAATTGAGTGAAAGATGCTGTTTGGTCTGTCTGAAACCTGTTGGTGTTCCAGAACAAACAGTTGACCTTGACCAAGTGTTACAGACTGGCATATTCCAAGGTCCAGGACTATGTGCTTAGGGATGCACCAAAGCTTGGGGCAGCTGCCGCCAAGGCGCCAGTGGGGTGGGGGAGCCCACTGTCTGAGGACTTTCTGCCAAAATTAAATGGGGGTTTGTTCAGTTTTAGGATCCCCCCCACACAACACCACTAATATATGTAAATATAATCATGCACAAGTGAGAAATGCCTTTGGTTTGTTTATTGGATGGAATCAAATTCTAATGTTTGTTCCTCCATGTGCTACTGTACAGAACTGAACTGCTTTCGTGACTATGTATGTATATAAAGATTTTTTATGATAAAGAATATTTTTGAAATAGAAAGAAGCAATAGCTGCAGAACGGAGGTGACATGGTTCATTCAGTCTTTGGTCAAACTTCAAATCCTTCTAACAATCTGTGCCTTCCCAAGTGCAAAACTTCAACAAACATTTATGAGACTAAAAACAAAAGACTTCTGTTGATCCAGCACTTTCACAATTACAGAATACCCTTAACATCCAATGGCTACTTTTCAAATGTAGTTATTGCTGCAGTGTTGTCACATAGCAACAATTATTTGCCAATCCCATGAGTTGCGATGCGATAACAACCAGATAATCTTTTGAAGGTTAAATATTGACCTTGCTATGAGATAAAACATTCCTAGATCTTTTTGAAGTATAGAATGTGATTTTTTTAATGTTCATCTGAATGGTTAGACTGGGCCTTGATTTAATGTATCATCCAAATGCAGTTGGACTAGAACCTTGTACAGCAGTACATCTCTGCTCGTGTATTCTGGCCATTTTGAAATGACTGCGAATGTTGCATTTGTTTTCCAAACTGCCATCTGAACTTGCATTTAACCTTAGGAGAATGCTGAAGTAGGACTCCCAATTACTTTTGTGCTTCAGATTTCTGAAGGCTTTCCCGATTTAGAAAATAATCTATGCCTCTATTCTTGCTACCAAAATGCATAACCTCACGCTTTCCCATATTGTATTCCATCTGCCACTTGTTTTCCTGCTCTCCTAGCCTGTCCAAGTCCTTCTGCAGCCCCTCCACTTCCTTCTCCAACCTGTGTACCATCTGCAACCTAGCAACAATGCCCTCAGTTCCTGCGACCAGACTGTTAACGTATAATGTGAGTAGCTGTGGTCCCAATATTGTCCCCTGTAGAATTCCACTATTTCAGGCTGCCATCTGAAAAAGCCCCCTTTATCCCACTCTCTGCCTTCTGCCAGTCAGCCAATCCTCCATCCATGCCAGTACCTTACCCCTAACACCATGGACTCATATCTTATCTAGCAGCTTCCTGTGCGGCGCCTTGTCAAAGGCCTTCTGCAAATTCTAATATATCATTTCTACTGGCTCTCCTTTGTCTAGCTTGCTCGTTACCTTCTTAAAGAATTCTAACAAATTTGTCAGGCATGACCTCCTCTTGCTGAAGCTGTGCTGACTCAGCCCTATTTTGCCACAGACTTCCAAGTACTCCACAATCCCATCCTCAATAATGGAATGAGGTTAGGCTATCCAGCCTATAATTTTCTGTCTTCTGTCTCCCTCCCTCCTTAAAAGGGGCATATTGTTTAGCCACTTTCCAATCCTCTGGGACGTTTCTTAGCTCCAGTGATTCCTGAAAGATTATCACCAATGCCTTTACAGTCTCCTCAGCTATCTCCTTCAGAACTCTCTGGTGTAGTCCCCTGGCTGGATGATTTATCCACTGTCAGATCTTTCAGCTTCCCCACTACCTTCTCCTTCATATTGCCACTACACTCACCTAAGCTCCCTGACTCTCTTGATGTTTTAGTATGCTGCTTGTGTCTTACACTGTGAAGACTGATGTAAAGTACCTCTTCAGTTCCTCCATCATTTCTTTGTTCCTCATTACTACTTCTCCAGCATCATTTTCCAGCAGATAAAAGCAAATTACTGCGGATGCTGGAATCTGAAACCAAAAGAGAAAATGCTGGAAAATCTCAGCAGGTCTGGCAGCATCTGTAAGGAGAGAAAAGAGCTGACATTTCGAGTCTAACTGACCCTTTGTCAAAGCTTTGACAAAGGGACAGTTAGAGACAAAACGTCAGCTCTTTTCTCTCCTTACAGATGCTGCCAGACCTGCTGAGATTTTCCAGCATTTTCTCTTTTGGTATCATTTTCCAACAGTCCAATATCCACTCTTGCCTCTCTCTTACCTCTTTGACTTTTAAAATTACTTTTGCAATCTCTATTTATATTACTAGCTAGCTTAACTGTCATAGTTCATCTTCTCTCCCTTATTGCCTTTTTAACTATCATATGCTGGTTTTAAAGGCTTCCCAATTCTCTGGCTTCCTGCTAATCTTCATAACATTATATACTTTTACTTTTACGCTGTCCTTGACTTCCCTTGACAGTCATGATTGCTTCACCCTTGCTATAGCATGTTTCTCCTTAGGATGAATTTCTGTCGTGCCTCCTGAATGCCTCCTGCCATTACTGCTCCACTGTTTTCCCTGCTAGTCTCCCCTCCAATCAACCCAGCCAGCTCCTCCCTCATATCTTTATTGTTATCTTTACCTTTAATACCACTACAGCTTCTCTCTCTCAAACTGCAGGATGAATTCTATCATATTATTTTCACTATTCCCTAAGGGTTCCTTTACGTTAAGCTTTCTAGTCAAGTCTCCCTCACTTTAGATCATCAAATCCAGCTTTCTCTGTTCCTTGGTGGTCTCTACCACAAGCTGTTCTAAAACATTTGCATAGACATTTCATGAATTCCTATTCTGGAGAGCTCTACCAACCTGATTTTCCCAGACGTTTAGCATATTGAAGTTCCCCACAATCAGTGTAATTTTGCCTTTCTTACATGCCATTTCTATCTCTTGTTTTATTTTCTTTCCCACGTGCTGACTACAGCTAGGAGATCAAAGTTTTCTGTGCAGAGGAGATGACCTGGGGTGTGCAGTGAGAGAGGGACTCACTGAGATCTTTGTAGAGAGAGGCAGAGAGCTTCTTCAAGGAAGGCATCCTTGTAAGAGGATTCGCTAGGAGCCCTGCACACAACTCCTATCAGGGTCTTTTGTCCTTTTGCAGTTCCTCAACTCTATCAACACAGATTCCAGGCCTCCTGAATCACTTCTTGTTATTGATTTCATTTTATTTCATACTAACAAGGCACCCCCCCCCTCCCCCCCCCCCCCCCCCCGCCTTGGTCCATCTGCCTGTCCTTTCGATAGGATGGGTATCCTTGGATATTTAATTCCCAGCCCTGATCCCCTTGCAGCCATGTCTCTGTGATCCCACAACATCATACTGCCAATTTCAATCTGTGCTACAAACTCACTTGCCTTGTTTTGTATACTGCATGCATTTAATACAACACCCTTAATCTTGCATTGCCTGACCCTCTTCTCTTAACTGCCCCTTTATCTGTTGGGCCTGAAGATAGATTCCTGGTTCTTTCCACCCTCTCTGTCCTATTACTTGTTCTGGAAATTTTAATAAGCTCTACTGAGCCCTCCTCCCCAACTTTAACTTTTTCTATATTTTTCCACGTGACTGAACCCAATACCTCCACACCCGCCTTGCACCCCATCCTCCCTCCCGCAATTTAATTGAAACCCCTTACCTATAGCCCTCATGATGTGATTCACCATGACTCAGGTGGAGCCCATCCCATTGGAACAGCTCCCTCCTTCCCCAACACCCATGCTGGTGTCTTGGGAATTTGAATCTGTTTCTTCCATTGCAATCTTTCAGCACGTTTACCTCTTTAATCTTGTTGATGTTGTGCCAATTTGCCCGTGGCTGAGGTTGCAATCTGGAGGTTATTACCTCTTTGGTTCTGCTTTTTAATTTAGCCCCTAGCTGCTCATATTCCTTCAGCAGAACCTCTTTCCTCTTTCTACTATATCATTGGTACTCACATGGACCACAACAATGGGATCCTTCTCCTCCCACTCCAACTTCCTTTGCAGCCCAGCTGAAATATCCTGAAGCAGGGCACCAGGTCAGCAACACAGCCTCCTGATGTATTGCACTGTTCGAAGCTCAGTCTCCAGGTCTTCAACTCTGAGTCGGAGTTCCTCGAGTCACCAACACTTGCTACGGACGTCATCATTATGAACCACAGTGGACTTGCCCAGCTCCCACATCGTGTTGGCCCAGCATCCGTATTTTGGTTGCTAAGTTCTTCATTTCATTTTTTTTTAATCTGTCCTGGCCCTCTAGTTATAATCTGTAAATATTTCCCCTCTTTACCTTCAATTTGAAAGCAACCTGTAACATACAGCCAAATTAGTACAAAGTTAAAAATCACACAACACCAGGTTATAGTCCAACAGGTGTAATTGGAAGCACACTAGCTTTTGGAGCGCCGCTCCTTCATCAGGTGGTTGTGGAGGACACAAATCTAAGGCACAAAATTTATAGCAAAAATTAACAGTGTGATGTAACTGAAATTATACATTGAAAAATACCTTGATTGATTTTTCAATGTATAATTTCAGTTACATCACACTGTAAATGTTTGCTATAAATTCTGTGCCTTAGATTTGTGTCCTCCACAACCACCTGATGAAGGAGCGGTGCTCCAAAAGCTAGTGTGCTTCCAGTTAAACCTGTTGGACTATAACCTGGTGTTGTGTGATTTTTAACTTTGAACACCGCAGTCCAACATTGGCATTTCCAAATCCAAATTAGTAGTTATCACTAGCCAATAAACTTACAGTTTACCTATGATGTCACTCTTTTGTGATGGGCCCCTC
This sequence comes from Chiloscyllium plagiosum, assembly GCF_037043375.1. Lineage (NCBI taxonomy): Eukaryota > Metazoa > Chordata > Chondrichthyes > Orectolobiformes > Hemiscylliidae > Chiloscyllium > Chiloscyllium plagiosum. The sequence goes on from NW_028270141.1 coordinate 134,114,330, forward strand.
CTCCTGGACTTCAATTTATCCTGTTCGTAAAACCTTACAAACTTGAGCCTAACAAATCAAGCAAAAAGTGTCTCTCCCTCAGTTGCCACGTTGCATCTAAATTCCCCAAATTATTTATTCACTGGGGTCATGTTTCACTCTGGATGGGATCTCTCCTTCCTGACTGTGCAGTACTATGCAAGCTTACTGCTGTGCTAAGAGACAACTCCTGTAGATGGTACTGTCTCCACTCTTGGTGCGCTACATTTCGGTGTCTGCGTTACCCAAGAGTAACAACTGTCTGTCTCTCACGAGTTCTAACAGACCTTTTTTTTTATTTACACACTGTTACACATTGTATAGAATGCTGTATTACAGCTTGCTACTGGAGGTTATTCCATCTTCTCTTTCCAGAGTCTCAGCATCACGTGACTGCTGAGGTCAGTATCATGTCACCAATTACATCATCATGTTGTTGGTACATGGATTCTTATTCTGGAGTATACCACCACCCTCTGAATCTCCTTGTGGCCTTCACCGTTCTTTGAAAAATGGCTATTCACTTATAAATAGGCCCCGTGCAACCCATATTTACTGAATTGACAATGTTAGCTGTTTATATACAATCATCAGACACCCCAACCAAATCCCCTCATCACCCGGCCACATTTTGTTCCCTTTCCTTTTGACACTTTCTCTACTTTTGAATGAATCATATTGTTCCACTAATCCTTAGTATTTAACCATTGATCAAAAACGTATATGACCAGGATCCTGAAAGTCTACCGTGGCGCCATTGTTCTCTAGGCTTATTGTTTATAACCATCAACCATTACCTCTGATCACTCACCCCATTTCCGTTTGGAATAAATAGGATCCATAGCCATTTCCATGGATGTTTGACTGACACTCTGCTGTCATTCCCAATTTCAGGCCTGATCCCTTTAATCTGGCATCATAGAATCATGTAGCACAAAATGAAACCAGCAACATGCATGTGAAACATCGCATGCCATAATCAGAGCGAGACAATTCCACATCCAAACATCCTGCCACATCCGGTTGTGACCGGTGATAGACAATTAAACAACCTACTGGAGAATGAAGTATTTGCAACAATCTTTAGCCAGAAGTGCTGAATGGATGATCCATCTTAGTCTCCTCCAGATGTCCTCAGAAAGATAGTCTTCAACACCATTTGATTCACTCTGTGCGATATCAAAGAATGATATCAAAGAGTTTGCTCCACATTTAGCTTCAAGTATTATTAACACCGAGGCGTAGACTGAAGGGGCAGAAATTGACTCAATTAAATTTGTCCTGCCTTTTGTGGACAGGACATAACTGGGCAATGTTCCATATAATCAGACATAGTGTTGTCACAGGGGGCAAGTTAGTTCAGTTGGTTGGACAGCTGCTGAATGGCACCAACAGCACGGATTCAATTCCTGCACCAGCTAAGGCTACCATAATAGTCCTGCATTGTCAACTTCAGCCCTCACCTGAGGTGCAGTGTCCTATAGGTTAATTTCGCCACTAGTCGTCTTTCTCTAATCAGAGAATGGGACTGTGGTTACTGTATCTTTAATGTTATAGCAATACTGATTTCATTGACTGTAATGTGCTTTAAGGGACTTTGTAAAAGGAGCTATATAAATGCAAGTACTTCTTTCAGGCTGCAAACTAATAATGTGGTACTATAATTGCATTGGTTGTTTATAATTGTGATTATGCAATCATTAAAGTAAATATTGAATTGCTTTACAGTGTGTGTACAGATCTGTTAAGAAACTTATCACAACATGCATCTAAAGAGTTATTCTCTCTCATGATTTATTAGTAGGTAAACCAGAAAGGTCATAAATCCAGGAGGAGGAAGGGGAGATAATGGTGCCTCCTGATATAAAGCAGCCCTGAGTGGTGAGTGATCACTCAGTACATACTGAGGTACGGGGTTGCCTGGCTGTCTGAGTGGTGCTAATCCAAACAATGAGATGCCAGACTGCAGGAGTGTTGGTTTTAACTCTATCCCTGCAATTAATACAAGGTAAGGCTTTCCTGGGGTCCTTTGATATTAAGTTTAATAATGTTTAATCCATGAATTCTTGCATTTTTAGAAGGAATGTATACTGTCAGTGGGGCCAAAGCATGATGAGAATTAAACTAAAGCCATATGTGTCTGCTTATGGCATTATTTCAAGTCAGGGGAAGAGGGTCATTCCTGGTGTCCAGGCCACTATTTAACCTTTAATCAACATCAAGAACCATTTAGCTGGTCATTATCTCATTCCTGTTTGCAATAGTGTGCAGCATACAAATGAACTGTTGCATTTCCTACGTTACAGCAATTACTGCACTTTAGAAGTGCTACATAAGCATTTTTTATATATAGAATTTTATTGCCATTACTTTTGCATGAAAAGTACAATGAAACATTTTATAAGTCATGATCAATGAAATGTGCCATATAAGTGTAAGTATTTCCTTTATAATTTTATTGAAATCCTCATCTATGTTTTTGTGGCCTACTGACTTGACAATTCCAATAATGTTTAGCCTTCCTGAACACTGGGAAAGTCAAATTGGCACAGATAGCCACAAGGAAGAATTCATAGACAATATTCGGAACAGTTTCCTAGAACCATATTCTATGGATTCTACCAGGGATCGGGCTAATTTAGACCTGGCAATGTGGAATGAAACAGTTTAATCGATGATCTCAGAGTCTCCCTGAAGTAACAGTGACCATAACATTGTAGAATTTAGCATGCGGCTTGAGAGAGACAAACTTGGGTTGGAGACAACTGTGCTAAATGTAAATAAAGTTAATTATATAGGGGTGAGGGCAGAGTTGCCTGGACTGGACTGGGAGTGGTGTTTATTAGAAAAGGACGTTTAGGAACAATGGCAGATGTTTAAGAAAATAATTCATGGCTTACAACAAAGACATATTCCAGTGAGGAAGAAGGATTCTAGGATAGAGACAGACTAACCATGGTTAACCAGGGAAATTAAGGATAGCATCAATTTGAAAGAGAAAAACATACAATGTGGCAAAAATTAGTGGTAAGTCAGAGGATTGGTCAAATTCTAAAAGCCAAGCAAAGGGAACAAAAAAAGCCCAAAAGTAAGCTATGAGTGCAAACTAGCTTGCAATTTTTAAGAGGTTCTTCAAATATATAAAAAGGAAGAGAGAGACAAGATGGAATGGGAGCAGGGAAGTAATAATGGTGAACCAGGAAATAGCAGAGAGTTTGACTGAAGGGTCTGTTTCCATGTATATGATTCTATGACTCTAAATACTTCACATCAGTTTTCGTGGTAGAGGATATCAATAGCATTCCAAACATACTAAATAATGAAGGGGCACAGGTAAGGGGGAAATAAACTCAAAACAATCACTAGAGGAGATGTACTAGGGAAAACAATAGGACTACAAATACCTGAATTTAATAGGTGCCACCCTGAGATTTTAAAACACATAGCTGTAGAGAAAGCGGACACACTGGTAGTCATCTTTGAAGAATCCTTAGATTGTGTGTTTGGGCTTCAGTACCTCTTTCAGCTACCTCTTTCAAGTTCGAAGACTTTGACTATTTACCCTAATCATGCCCGTTACAATTTTAAAAACCTCTATAAGATAACCCCTCAGTCTCCTATACTCCAGGGAAAAAAAAAACCCAGCCTCCCCTTATAACTCAATCCCTTGTAAATCTTTTCAGCACCCTTTCCAGATTAATAACATCCTTCCTAAAGCAGGGTGACCAGAACTATATGCAGTACTCCAAAAGTGGCTTCAATAATATCTTAAATAGCCAAACCATGAAGTCCCAACTCCTAGATTAATGTTCTGAGCAATGAAGGCAAGTGTGCCAAATGCCTTCTTACTAAATCTTGTTGTGTTCATGTCTTCTTTTGTATTTGCAATTAGCGTGACTATTTTTTTGTGATTACAGGATGCACAGAAATCCTGTCGGTTGCTTTTCTCACAACTTTATTTAGTTTAGCCTGGTTTGCTACAATTAAAGCAGACAAGCATGGCCTTGCATTACTGCTTTTAATGTTTTTCCATCTCAAAGCTGAGGATCGTTTCTCTCCCATTTTCCACCATTCTTTGTCCTTTAAGGATGCATTTATTTTCCCTCGGTCTTCTTTTTCCTTTTCTCCACTGATAATCTGAGGGTTCTGAGGGATAGGATTGACATGAATTTGGAAAGGCAAGGACTGATTAGGGATAGTCAGCAGAGCTTTGTGCATGGGGGATTGTGCCTCAGTAACTTGACAGAGTTTTTTGAAGAAGTGTTGGATGGGTATATGAATAGGAAGGGTTTGGAGGGATATGGGCCGGGTGCTGGCAGGTGGGACTAGATTGGGTTGGGATATCTGGTCGGCATGGACAGGTTGGACCAAAGGGTCTGTTTCTATGCTGTATATCTCCATGATTCTATGACTCTATAAGTGACAAAAAATATTGATGAAGGCAAAGCAGTAGACATTGTTTATATGGACTTCAGCATGGTGTTCGACAAAGTTCCACATGGTAGACTGGTTATCAAGGTTAGATGACATGGAGAGCTAGCCATTTGGGTACAAACTTGGCTTGAAGGTAAGCGACAGAGGGTGCTGGTGGTGGAGGGTTGTTTTTGGACGGAGGCCTGTGACTAGCAGGGTGCCTCATGGATCAGGGCTGGATCCACTGCCTTTTGTTATTTATATATATGTGGAAAAAATGTAGAAGGAATGGTCAGTATGTTTGTAGATGAGACCAAAACTGGTGGTGCTGTGGACAGTAAAGAAGGTTATCTCAGAGTACAAAGGATCTTTGATCAGATAGACCAATGGGCCAAGGAGAGGCAGATGAAGTTTAATATAGATAAGTGTGGGGTATTGCATTTTGGAAAGACAAATCAGGACAGGACTTATTTACTTAATGGTGGGGTCCTGTGGAGTGTTGCTGAACAATGAGACCTTGTGGTGCAGGTTCACAGTTACTTGAAGGTAGAGTCACAGGTAGACAGGATAATGAAAGCGTTTGGTACACTTGCCTTTATTGGTCATTGCATTGAGTATAGGAGTTGGGATCTCAAGTTGTGGCTGTACAGGACATTGGTTAGGCCACTTTTGGAATACTGCACTCAGTTCTGGTTTCCCTGCTATGGGAAAGATGTGAAAACTTGAAAGGGTTCAGAAAACATTTACAAGGATATTAGCTAGTAATCTCCAACTTGCTCTTTCTCCTCCCATTCCTCCCTCCCATTCTGGGCTTGTCTTTGTAATTGCTCTCTTTCTTTTGGAACTTGTTTTTCCAGGTCCATTTCCTTGGCTTTAAATTCCAACCCCAGTTCCAGTATATTTTCATCTCTAAAGGAGCTAACAGGCCCAGTCTGGTTCTGTTTTAATTTCTGTTTGGACTCTGGACTGACTCTGAAATGCTCAGGCATCATTCTCAGCAAATCATATCTTTACATCTGTACATCTCTTCTCTTCCTCAGTTTCTCAGTTTCCATCTCTTCAAAGAGAATGGGGACACTAAGCTTCTTCATGTTTGTGACAGCAACTGGGAATTACATTGTGGGGGATCTTAAGTTTCCAAGAAGCACAAACCATTACAGACTTGCACATTAAGCAAAGTTTACATTGGACACATTTTGTTTTTGCTTAGTTTTTATTACCTGTCCCAGATGCTGTGTTGCCATCTTTTCTACTCCTATTGTAAAGGTTCAAGACCAGGAGTGTGGAGGGAGAAGTAGGAAGGAAAGAAATACTATTCATAAATGTACTACACCACGACAGGGAATCTCTGTTTGTAAATACTGTACAATTCATGGCAAAGCTAAGCGAGGATGCAGGGACAGAATTTGGAAAAGAACCTTGCAGGAAAGGGCTGTGGCCTTTTCAGTGACAATGACTGACCATGTAGATGAAAACTGTGGGATTGTAGAAATTTGCCAAAGATAAGGGATACCTGCGCAGGTGACCTGATGGAGGTCTAATATTAAAATCGGGTTAACATTAAATGAATTTTTCCAGGTCTGAGTGGGTCTGAATTTGATGGTTGGTAATAGAAGACAGCCATTTATAAATTCTGTAGAGAATTTAGGAGAAATCTCTACTATGAGGGCATTCAGAATGTGGAAATTGATTAAAGAAGGAGTCTTTGAAGCAAATGTCTGAGATACTTTAATAGGAATCTCACAAGGAGAAAAAGAATAGGAGGTTTTTTTTTAATGCATTTACATGGTGGAATAAGGCTTGTTTAACCCTTGGCTTGGGTTTATTGGACAAAAGGACCTATTTCTGCATCGTCAATATAGTCTTTAACGGTGGTTTTACTGGACGATAACCTTCATAAATTGCCTTGTGACTGGTGTTTCTGCCCAAGGTAAACAGAATACTTACAATGCTGTAACTGGCAACTTTGAAATTGACATTAATGCAACTAGATTTTGAAAGGTAATGTAAGTGATTGCTCATTTCAAATGTGGAGATTTTGATTGGTTGTATCTGTACAGCTGTGCCTCCAACATAGTGTGGAGCAATGCAGGAACAATGACCTTTTGAGTTTTGGGTAGCATGCTGGCTCAGTAGTTAACACTGCTGCCTCACAGTGCCACGGCCCTGGATTTGATTACTGCCTCGGGTGACTATCTGCATGGAGTTTGCACATTTCTCCTCATGTCTGCATAGGTTTCCACTGCGGGCTCTGGTTTCCTCTTACAGTCTGAAGATATGCAGGTTAGATGGATTGGCCCATGCCCCGTTGTGTCCAGGGATGTGCAGGCTGGATAGATAAGCTATGGGAAATGTAGACTACAGAGGTACAGTTGGGCGGGGGGGGGGGAGCTGGCTTTGAGTGGGCTGCTCTTTGGAGTGTGGTGATGGGCCGAATGGCTTCTTTCCACACTGTAGAGATTCTATGATTTTCTACAATAATAAGGAACAGCAAGGATGAGGACAAACTCATGTCCAAATAGGCTCCTAGTATTGGCAAATATGTTCATCGTACAGATTCAACTCTTTTTCCACATCCCTGACTTTATTTTTGTGCTCCACTACTCCTCTTAGAAAATTAATATAACATAGATAAGCATAAGTATAAACAGAGTAGAGATTTTAATATTAAAGACTTCTGTCAGGTCACCTGCGCAGGTATCCCATTTCTTCCCGGATTCAGTTGTAAATTGACTCTTTTGCTCACTTCTGCTGACATCCATCAGTCCAATGTTTCTGATTGACAATAAGTTTGAGCATTGGTTTGTGATGGTACCACTGATCACAGCAAAGTATCTCCTCACAGGCTTGGCAGAGGATCTGGCTGAGGGGAAACAACTGAGTGATAAGGAGAATGGCGCCAACGTACTGGGAGATGGAGAGGTAAGAATGTAATTGGAGATGGAATAGTTTGAAAGCTGTCCCTTTAATTTCGGGCTCAGGATGTGAATTCAGCTGCTGACCAAAGTTCTGCCGTGAGTCTCGACATGAGTGGCAAGACCCCCCCCCAAAATAGCCATCAAGAGGTTTGGGCAGAAACTTGACATTCAATGATCAAAGTCCAGCAACACCACCATTAGCAGTATGGGGAGGGGGTCCCTCAGTGTGTGTTTTGTTCCATGATTGGACCTAATGACCTTTGTACTAGAAGGTAGTTGTACCCCTGTCTCTGTATCTTTATTGTCTTGGTGGCATGCTGATATAGCAAGCTCTAACCTTTTCTCTTGTAGACCTTTATGGGCCATTGGGTCGGTTGCGGTGAAGAGATGCTTTCCAGCTCGCCTTCGGATTCAGGTACTTGTAAGAGGAAGCGATATAAAGCAACTGGAATGGACTCCAGAAGCTGGGGGGACTGTTCTCCATCAAGTGGAGAGAATAATAGTATCCTGACAGGATGGAAAAGGGTCATTCAGCCCATTGAGTCCACACCAACTCTCCAAAGAGCATCCCACCCAGCCAAGAATATATACAAGGACTCTTTCCCCACAGCTGTATGTGGCAAGGCGTTCCAAAGTCTCACAACCCTCGGGGGAGAGAAGAAATTCCTTCTCATTTCAGTGTTACATTGGTGCCTCTTAATTCTGAGACTATGCCCTCTGGTTCTAGACTCTCCCATCAGGGGAAACTTCCTCTTAGCATTTACTCTGTCAAGCCCCTTAAGAATCCGATATGTTTCAATGAGATAAGAGAGCTAGTGAGCTAGAAGGTCTAGGGTCAAGATCCCATTTCCCCCAACATGTGTCATAGTCTGGCTGAACAGGGTGATTAAATATATAAAGGGTGTTGGCTTGGCAAATATTTTAAAGGCAAAGTAGGGTCAGCTCTAGAGATCTGGGAAATCCTGGGGTTAGTTTTTATCTTTCATGATATGGGTTATGAGCGGATTAATCTTACCTGTATCAGATTAATCTTACCTGTACCAATCAAGTGGAACCTTTTTTCATTGACCTTGATAATGCTATTTTATTACACTAGGTATATGTGAGTGTACACTAACTTTCCATCTACCCTACAGTAATTCCTTAGCAGCAACAACCTCTAAGTTAAAGTGTGACATGAGCTGGCCAGAATTTTAATTTTACTTCTGTAATTTTAATTTTTGCAGTGCATGCTTTAAGACCTTCACAGATCAAGGTTGTTGTGAAGTTGGGAGATGCACTAACTGTGAGTAATGTCGCTTGGTTAAAATGGACTTGAACCTAGTTTTAGTCTTATTCCTTCTGTGCATTGTGTTGTCTGAGCATAAGATGGTAACTGGTTGTTTCCTTGTAGGTAGACCCTCCGCAGCTCAGTGGACATTTGTCAAGGTAATGGTTACATTTTCCTACTGAAAACTGGTACTCATTTTAGTTTTCCCTTCTCTTTACACATGTAATTGTGAGAAGAGTAAGCAGACAATTCAGGTCTTTTTGATACTTAATTCAGTGAGTGTACTTTTGACTGCAGTTTCCAGAAATGGTGACTAATACTAACCATTGTGTTTTGGGTGTCCTTTCCACTTAACAGCAGTGTATAGCTACATGCATTAGCCAAACCCATAACATTCCCCACCTAGGACAAGGCCAGCAGCTTCATGAAAACACCATCCCAAACAATATTCCCACTGAGCTACACAAATCCTGACTTAGAACTTGCTGGTGCAAGTAGCATTGTCACTGAACTGGTAATCCAGAGAGCAGGGTAATGCTCTGGGCCATGGGTTCAAATCCAATTGTGGCAAATGGTGGACTTTGAATCCAATGAACAACTTAAACAATTCAGTATTTTAAAAAGAGAGTTAGTCTAATGATGACCACCAAATTCCCACTCCGCCATTCCGTTAAACCAGGGGATCAATCCTTCATCAGTAAAGAGTGCAGGAGGGCAAGTCAGGAGTAGAATCAGGCAACTGTTAAGATGAGGTGTCTGCCCAGTGAAGCTACGCAACAGCATTACTCTCACATGCCAAACAGCGTAAACAGCAATTGATAGACAGAGCTAAGAGATCCCACAACCAACAGATCAGATCTAGGCTATGCAGTCCTGTCCTGATTGGTGATCGACAATTGAACAACTCACTCGAGAAAGAGGCTCCACAAATATCCCCATCCTCAATGATAGAGAAGGCCAGCACATCACGACAAAAGAGAAGGCTGAAGTATTCGCAGCAATATTCGGCCTGAAGTGCCATGTGGATGATCCATCACTACCTCCTCCAGAGATCCCCAGCACCACAGATATCAGTCTTCAACCAATTCAATTCACTCCATGTGATGTCACAAAATGGTTGGAGACACTGGATACTGCAAAGGCTACGGGTCCTAACAACCAGCAGTAGTACTGAACATTTGTGTTTCAGAATTCCCACCCTAACAGCATTGTTGGGTCCACCTAAGCACATGGACTGCAACAGTTCAAGGAGTCAACTAACCAATACCTTTGCAAGAACAACCAGGAATGGGGAGCAAATGCTGACCCAGCCAGCGACGCCCATGTCCCACTAGTGAAAAAAATAAAACTAGCTGTGCCCCTTGACAAGAAGGTACCTACCAACAAATTGGGAAATTGCCCAGGTCTGTCCTGTACACAAAAAGCAGGACAAATCCAACCGGGCCAAATACCAACCCATTTGTCTTCTTTTGATCATAAGCCAAGAGCTGGAAGGGGTCACTAACAATATTATCAAGTAGCATTTGCTCAGCAGTAATCTGATCACTGGTGCTTGGTTTGACCCATGAGAAGTAAGCGGTGCAACCCATTGAGTCTGCTCCACCATGCAATAAGATCATGGCTGATTTAATAATCCTCAACTCCACTTTCCTGCCTTTCCCCACTACCCTCAATTCCCTTAATCATTGAAAATTTCCCTATCTGAGCCTTGAGTATATTTAATGACCGTTTTCCAGTGCCCTCAATGGTAAAGAATTCCACAGTTTCACTATCGTCTGATGGAAGAAATTCTTCCTCATCTCTGTCTTCACTGGACAACCCCTTATTCTGAGATGATGTCCTCTGGTCCTAGACTCTCCCACAAGGAGAAACAGGATGCAGGTGCTGCATGTTTGACCAGCATACCCTGCGAAGCTCCCTAAGAACCTCGTATGATTCAACAAAGTCCCCTCCCATTCTTCTAAATGCTAATGAGTACAAGCCCTAACTACTCAACCTCTTCTCACAGGACAATCCCTCTGCACCCAGAATCAATTTAGTGAAATGTCTCTCGGGGACTAAAACTGTTCACAGTATTCCAGCCCTGGTCTAATTAGTGTCTTGTCTAGTTTCAGCAAGATTTCCCTATTTTTACACTCCCTTGGAAATAAAGGCCAATATTTCATTTACCTTCCTTATTATCTATTAAACTTTTATACTAGCTTTTTGTAGTTTATGCACGAGGATTCCAATGCCATTGCTTTCTGCAATCTTTTTCCATTTAAATAGCATTCAGCTCCTCTATTCTTCTGCAAAGCACATATTTTCCCACATTAAGAATTAATTTGATTTCCACTACTCAGCTCCTGATCTCATTTCTGTCTTGGTCCAAAGAAGAACAGAAGAGCTGAATTCCAGAGGTGAGGTTAGAGTGACTGCCCTTGGTAACAAGGCAGCATTTGATCCAGTGTGGCACCAAGGTGATGTGGCAAAACTGGAGTCAATGGGGATCAGGGACAAACTCTCCACTGGTTGGAGCCAAGTTCAGCACAAAAGAAGATGGTTGTGGTTATTGGAGGTCAGTCAACTGAGCTCCAGGATATCAATGCAGGATTCCTCAGCGTAATGTCGTAGGCCGAACTATCTTTAGCCTGTTCATCAATGACCTTCGCTCCATCGTAAATGGGGAGGCTCGCCAATGATTGCACAATGTTCAGCATCATTCATGATTCATCGGATACTGAAGCAGTCCATGTCCAAATGCAACAAGATCTGGACAATGTCCAGACTGACAAGTAGCAGCTTTGTGCTAGGCAATGGTCATTTCCAACAAGAGAATCTAATTATTTCCCTTTTACATTTAATGACATTATCTTCACTGAATTCCCCCATAATCAACATCCTAGGGGTTAACAGAAACTAACCTAAGCTAGCCATATAAATAATGTGACTACAGGTCTGAGGCTAGGAATACCACAACAATTAACTCAGCTCCAGACTCCCCCAGCATGACCATCATCTACAAGGCACAAATCGGAATTGTGATGGAATACTCCCAATTTGTCTGGATGGATGCAGCTCCAACAACACTTAAGAAACTTGGCACCATCCAAGACAAAGCAGCTCACCTGATTGGCATCCCATCAGCCACTTTAAATATTCACTTGCTCCACCGGCAATATATAGTGGCATCACTGTGTGCCATCTACAAGGTGGACTGCCATAACTCAGCAGTGTTCCTTTCACAGCACCTTCCTGTGATCTCTATCAGTGAGAAGGACAAGAGCAACAGATATGGGAACACCACCACCAGCAAGGTTTCCTCCAAGCCATAGACTTTTCTGATTTGGAAATGAATTGCCATTCCTTCGGTGTCACTGGGTCAAAATCCTGGCAACCCCCTTAATATCACTGTGGGTGTACTGACACTGTGTGGACTAGAGAGTTTAAAGAAGGCAGCTCATCACCACCTACCCAAGGACAATTAGGGATGGGTATTCTATGCTGGTCTAACATGTGGCACCTGCATCCTGTGAAAGAATAAAATAGAGATGTTCCCATGCACTTCATAGCCAACTAATACTTTTGAAGTTACCATTGTAAATTCCACAAACAATAATGTGGTAACAGATAGATCATTTTGGGATATTAATTGAGAGGGATGGGGTGTGTTCCAATTCCTATCTAAGCGCAATAACATTTGCTTCCCTTGTATAACAAGAGCCTATTACCTTTACTTGAAAAATATTCACTCACTCCACCTCCATCGCCATCCAAGGAAGAGTTCCAAAGTCACACAGTCCTCTGAGAGAGAAAAGATCTTCAGTTCAGTCCAAGAGGGGAAACCCTGATGTTAGAACAATGCCCCCTACTTCTGGACTAACCCACAACAGGAAACATCCTTTTCACATTTGTATCAACTGTATTAATTGTGGTTTCACTTATAGACAATGAAACTGTGGAGTTAGTTGGTATGCTTTTCATGGCTAACTCTGGAAATAAATATAGTGATTGGCTCCAGTGTCATCATTCACTCATGGACTTTCTGATATACAAAATAAGATAAAAGAAATAGCTGTTTCAGAGAGCTAGAATGGGCCAGAATGGGCTGCTTGGCCTCCTTGTTTTCTTTATGGTTCCATGATGGTAATTTAAATCAATTTTGTTTGTTTTCTGACGACAGCAATGAGAAGGATCCAGGTTCTTGGATGCCAGACTCCTTGCCAGGTATGTGTCATGAGGAACTTATTGCAAGTGGAAAAATTGTCATCATATGTTTCAACAAATCTGTGATGGGCCAGCTCTGTTGAGATCTCTTGCCTCTGGTTCGGGCTTGTATTGGGCTTGTGCTCCTCCCAAGGTTTCATAATCTATGTAGCGTGCAAAGGAGTGTCACATCTTTGGAGATGGTGACCTTCAAATAAACTTCAATGAAGGTCTTGTCTGGTTTCTTCAGTGGTTCCAATAGGTATTCAAAAAATCCTCACACTACTCAAAGAAGTGCAGTGAATTCTCCGAATATATGGGTGAGTATCTCACAAACACCATCAAGAGACAAACTAACATGACATCCACCTTTGCATCAATAGTGAGAGCTGCTGGTGTTTACAGGTTTGGGATTTAGGGTTAAACACGAGATTAAGCTGTGAATTTTTTGATCAGTTGTTATGACAGTGGTTGTCCGCTGTCTCAGTGAATGAATCATTGAATTGGGTGGCACGGTGACTCAGTGGTTAGCACTGCTGCCTCATGGCGCCAAGGACCTGGGTTTGATATCAACTTTGGGTGACTGTCTGTATGGAGTTTGCACATTCTGCATGTTGGTTTCTTCCAACATTCCAAAGATGTGCAGGTTAGTGAATTGGCTGTGCGAAATTGCCCATAGTGTTCAAGAATGTGTAGGCTAGATGTATTAGAGTCATGAGTATATTAGAGGAACCTGATGAAGGACTTTTGCCCAAAACGTCGATTCTCCTGCTCCTCAGATGCTGTCTGACATGTTGTGTTCTCTCGATTCTAATCTCTAGCATCTGCAGTCCTCACTTCCACCTAGGTTAGGTGTATTAGACAGGGGAAAATTTGGGTAGGGGGAATGGGTCGAGGTGGGTTACTCTTCGGAGGGTCAGTGTGGACTTGTTGGGCCAAATGGCCTATTTCCACACTGTAGGGATTCTATGATTCTACGACTGGCTCCAATTGATTGCTTTTGCCTTGGAAGTCTATGACAGGATTGTCATAGAGCCATAGATGTCGACAGCACAGAAAAGCTCCCATCGGCCCAGCTTGTCCAAGCCAGTTAGCAACAGCCATCTAACTATTCTAATCCTGTTATCTAGCATTTGGCCCCTGGCCCTGTCTGCCTTGGCACATCAACTGCACATCTAAATGTTCCTTATAAACATTATGAGGGTTTCTGCCTCTACTAAACTTACAGGCATTGAGTTCCACATTTCCACCACTGTCTGGGGAAAAATGTTTTCCTCTTAGCCCTTCTAATACTCCTGCCCCTCATCTTAAATCTATGCCCCCGGTCATTTACCCCTCCACCAAGGAGAGAAGCTCCTTCTTGTCCACCTTCTCTGTGCCCCTCATAATTTCATACATCACAATCAACCACCCACCATCCCCTTTAGTCTCCTATGCTCTACAGAAAACAGACTCAGTCTGCCAAATCTCTCTTTGGAACAAAAACTTTCCAACCCAGGCAGCATCCTGGTAAAACTCCTTTGCACCGTCCCCAGTGCAATCACATCCCTCCTATAATGTGGACTCAAGTTCATGATTGCCAGAATACTCAGACCCCTTGGCATCATGGTAGCCCACAAACCCACCAAGACACTAAAACAGCAGCTAATGAACTTGAAAGACCTTATACAGACAAGAAGCAAAACTAATGTCATTGACAAAGTACCTTGCAAGAACTGTAACAAACGCTACATTGGACAAACAGGCAAAAAACTCACCACCAGGATACATGAACATCAACTAGTGACAAAAAGACATGACCCACACTCACTAGTATTCTTACATACAGATGAGGAAGGACACCATTTGGACTGGGACAACACATCCATCCTAGGTCAAGCCAAACAGAGAGATGCACAAGAATTCCTAGAAGCATGGCATTCCAACTGGAACTCTATCAACAAACACATAGATTTGGACCCCATTTACCACCCCGTGAGAAAAGGGACGGGAAATGACATCATCAACCCAAGGACACCCAAACACATAATAGAAAGTGGGCTGCACCACCAGTGCTTCATCCGGAGGCTCACTGAAGATGTCACCTAGTATGGTGATGAAACATCTGAGAATGAACCTTCCAGCTCAGCGAGCAAACCTACATCCAGAATAGGAATGACTTAGAGGGATATGGCAAATGGGACTGGATTTATGTAGAATATCTGGTTGGCATAGATGAGTTGGACTGTTTCTGTGCTGTACAGCTCTATGACTCTATGTACTATGATTAGATCCATAAAAAACGTTTGATAAGATGCCACATCAAAGGTTATTGTAGAAATTTAAACCTCATGATGTCGTGGTAACATAACAGCATGGATGGAAAATTGTTTGGCAAATCGGAAACAGAGAATAACCACAACTGA